>NW_018744729.1:320000-327831 GCF_001683475.1 Chenopodium quinoa
CCGCTGGAAGAGATCCCAACTATGCTTCCCTCTAACGATAGAAGTGGAATCAGAGCTCCTTGACAAAAAGCTTGAATACAGAAAGATAAGATCAACACTGAATGCTTTCTATTATAGAAGTTGCGCCTAATGCTTAACTAACTATTAGCAACTATATTAGATAAAGAGTGAATCTGTACATTACTATATGCTAGTAAGCACTTTATTAGGGTTAGGGTATGAAGGGGAAGCACATAACTAATAGGGTTCAGGCTTATACGATGAATCTTATCCCCCGAAGCCCCTATCGCCTGCCTGGAATTCCTTACTTTACTCTTTCACTAGAGGCCTAAAATAAAGCCTTTTTTTCTAAACTTGTGTTAGGCCTACCTATATCAGACAGCTTTCATTGGCTGGCCTTTTTACAAAATAGAAATTCCCTTCTATAATTAGATAACTGTATAAAGAAGACATAAAATGCTGGCTAGATGACTAAGGAAAGTAATAGATGTCCTTGTTTCTACCCTTCCCTGACTCGACGGCATCAAACACATAGTTCTTATCCAACAACGAAAACAGGCTGGCTAACGATGAGAGGAAAACAACAAAAAGAACTACCGCTAACAGGACAACTAACTCGCTTCACTAAGGGCAAGGAGCTAAAACCACTCAATTCTTTTCTTTGTGAAATTAAGGAGAGCAGCCAGCTGCAAGGAGTATTGAATCAATCAGGTACTGTCTACTGTCTTTAGCTTCACTGTCTTTAACTACACTATCTCCGGCCGGCCGGGCAGGATTGAATTAATCAGGTAGTTTTTCTATCTCTTTGCATTACTTCTTCTCCTAGTCTTATTCCAACCTGAGAGTTTCACGGATGCTAGACGATATCCTTGGGGACATCGCCTAGTAGTAAGGCGGGATATCCACCCGGACATCCCTTACCGAAGGAAGCAACTGGAAAGAAAGAAGCTGTTAGCTAGATGGAGTAGTCTTACTTAGCAGCACAGTCTTTAACAGCTTATGCCTAAGGCTCAAAGGCTTTAGCAGCAAGCTGTTTAGTAGCTGGAGTATGCTTACTAGCTTTAGCAACGGGTTTAAGACAGATATGGCTTATTTAACAGCTGGTCTTACTAGCTTTACTGCTTAGTCTAATAGCTTATGCTTCTAACTACACTATCTCCGGACAGGCTAAGCTCCTTCTGGCCAGACAGTATGGTTTTATTAAACTAGCGTGGGTTAACGAAGTGTACTCTTAAGCTACGTATCTGGTTTCTTAGAATCTGTCTTAGTTACATCGCTTTCTTCTTTATCTAATTGAGTGCTTTCTTCAGTAAGAGTAGTCTCTATATTAATACCCAAATATTCAATCTTTTTTATCTCTTCTACTATCACACCATCCATTCTCTTTTCACTCTCTCTTTCCTTCTGAGACAACTTCTCATTAAGAAGAGTATTCGTTGTCTGCAGTTTCATTAGCTTTTTAAAAAGTGATTTGGCTACCCCACACATATCATTGACTTCAATGGGTAAAGTCTCTCCATCAGGTTGAGTAATCCTCTTACTGTTCAGTTTAATCCCCAAACTGTAATCATATTCTTTAACACCGACAGTCTGGTTGTCCCAATCAATCCCGAATTCATTTTTGATTTGGACTTTCATCCTACGAGAAGGGTTAGCGAGCTGTTCTCTGAACCAAGAAATATCCACCAGGTGTTTTGCTGGTCCTTTGAACTTAATTACATTTGTGTCTTCTTCGGAAATATAGCCATATGCTTTTGGCGCCAAAAAGTATCCTTCTTTGATTTTATCTTCTAATTTAAACAACCCTAAGACTTTGGAAGATATTAAGCCCTCTGGAAGAGGATTGGCAAGAACGATAGAGTCTGTGTCTGTGTAGTAGCAGTCATCCCTTGATATAAATGGGTGCATGTAGATCCTAGCGCATGCAGTGATTGCGGCGGAAAGTTGAACTGCGGAGTTCTTAGGCTGAGCCCAATGAATGTTATCATCAGCCGTAACAGTATGATAGGATACCATGTATAGGTTTTCTATAATCGGATGAAAACCAATGAAGGAATCTTGTTTCATCAAAAAGTGATAGCGCTCGCTATCGCATAACTCCGTTTTAGTGCTATTTGGGTTGATACCAAATCTTCCATAGAGCGAATTCATAAGGATTTTATAAACAAATGACAAAGCTTCATTTCCATCTTTCTTTGCCTGTAATCGACTATCGAAGTGAGAATTCACATATTCTATGAAAGGGCTTTCCTTCTTCTCGAAGAGGTACCCACTGACTGGAATCACAGTGTAGCCTATGTCTCTTGCATACTTTAACTCCTCGCTATAGTATACACCAACAAAATCACCCGTGGGGAAGAGAAGTGTACCATCTTTTCCCCGAACGGGGAGAAAAGGTTTTTTGACTGAAGAAGGGCATGACACAAAAGCCTCTATAAATCCAAATAGGCTATCTATGTCCTTATCAACCAGATTACCATCCCAGACTGGCTTACCTCCTGGCATGGGACATTTTTTCATAATGAACGGATAGAGTGAGTTCACATCATAGTAGAATAGGTTTCTACCCAATTTCTTGTAAGCGTCTGTATGACCTCCATAGTATCCACGACGAATGAAGGTATCTTCATTCCGATTAGGGATGTGGATGGGGAATGATTGATCATCGTAAAACTGCTTGCGAAAGATTTTCAGAGCCATAGCTGAACAAGTGAGCACGCTCACAATGTCCACCTTGTAGTGTGTCCAATACAACCTTTGGGCATTTTGCATTACACCCCCAAGAAGACGTATGTCTTGCTCCATATACATTAACACGCTAGCTCTCATCTTACCCAAATTTTCGACTGTCACTTTTTTATGATCAAAAGAACCCTTACTACCAAGACCAGGGCATAGACTCTTAGCAAGGCTATCTAGCTTTCCTGGAAGGAGATGCAGAGAGTCACGAAAGCTAAAGATTCTTTTATTACCCGCGTATACTGCTAATTCATAAATTCTATTATTCCTCATAAGAGGTTTTAGCCTAAAATTGGAATGATGTAACGCTAGGTGCTTCAGGATAAAAATCCCATCGAATCGTGAGAAGTTGTGGAAGTACACGGTTTGTATTGCTGGGTTTTGTTTAATAATTGAAATAATCCTATGTATAAAGTCGCTAAGTAACTTAGAGCTCCTTGCTTGAAAGCTTTTGAAGACTTCTGAAGTGTAATCCTCGCTGAAGTATGAATCGATTCGACTATTGTTTTTGATGTTATCACCAGGATGAACCATCATAACACCGGCAGCATACGGTTGGTGAATTTCATCAAGTAAAAGAGTCTCAGTGTCGGCAACCAAGAACGGGTTTAACTCCTTAGAATTGCATTTAACAGGAGTTATACTGCTGTAATATGTTTTCTTACGATTTCTTATCTTTTTAGGTGTAATCGTTGGCAAAGAACCGACCTCTACTTGATTACGAAGGGCCTCCTCCAGTTGTTTAGTTCTGTCATCAGAAGAAACGGATAGAATTTCTATCTTTTTACCCGCCTCCGTGTAGAAGCGAATCCCGACTCTAGGCACTAGTTCCCCCACGTATGACTCACCTTTATATAAAATACGACTATAAATATGACCTAAAACCTCACCCTTTGGTAAAGGTGTCCCATCACCCAAAGTCAATGGTATAGCCTTTCCTTCTACAAATGATAATAAATCCTCCTTGCTCTCTCTCCTACGCTCTTCCATAGCTCCCTTGCTTCCTGGAACTACAGGAAGATATAACTAGGAAGAGAAGACGATAAGACAATAGATGAAAGGTCTGCGTCTGCTCTAGTTCCTAGGTAAGAATACCACTATTATCTGTTAGATCTAGCCTTCTCTTTCCTTAAGCTTAACATAAGCGATTACATACCAAAAGCTTCGCTTAAGCGACTACGTTCCTTAAGGTTAAGCTACTACATATCCCCGGAAAAGACAAAGAAAAGGGTCTCCAAATGCTGACAATACCACTGCTACAACCACTGCTGCTCCTTCGTTGAACGAAACTGCTACGGTGAATGCCGCTGTTCCAGCCGTGAAACATGAAGACCGCTACTATTATCACTCCTCAGGGATAGAACTATTGCAGAAGAGACTTGATCAAATCGAGGGTGAGTTTGCTGAGTTCGAACGCCAAGTGTGCTGGCGCGAAGAGCGGGGCATGCCAACAGAGCCAGTCATAGAACGGATCCTGGATCTCGAGAAGGAACAAGAACAGCTCATCCAGCAAGTGAGAAGAGAGGAAGAGCGCTTGAGAAGGGAGGAGTTGCTAAACGAAGATGCTTCCTCCATATTGTTATGGTACCATAACACCCAATTGTTTTCTTTAAGCTTATGACCGTCTATAAATGAATCCTTCTTCAAAAATATGTTCTATTTATTGTCATCGCAGATCAAGGTTATCGTGCTTTTAGGGTTAATTCCAAACCTTCCGTACAGCGAATTCAAAAGGTTCTTAGGCAAGGGCGTCATTTCCTTCCTTCTTAGCCTTTAATCTTCTATTATATATAAAGAGTGCTAACATAGTCCTTGAACGGGCTTTCCTTCTTCTGGAAGAGGTAGCCTGAGAGCGGGATCACAGTGTAGCCTATGTCTCTTGCATACTTTAACTCCTCACTATAGTAGACACCAATAAAAGACCCCCCTTTTTTTTCCCGAAAGGGAAGGAAGGGTCTCTTTATAGTCTCGGGGCATTCCACATATGCCTCAATAAAGCCAAAGAGGCTATCTAAGTCCTTATCACCCAGATTTCCATGCCACTCAGGCTCACCTCCAGGCATCGGAAAATCATGCATTACATAAGGAGCAAGAAAACGGCTTTAGTGACTAACTAAAACGGCTTTCGCGTCACCCGGTGCTTGTTGGGAGTTAACGTCGTAGTACTTCATACGAAAGATGGTTAGAGCCACTGAAGAAAGAGTTACCTTGCATTCTATGTCGATCTTGTAGTTCTTCCAATATAACTCTTGGGCTTTTTTGCACTACCTCACCAAAAATGTCATTTTTCATATATTCGATATACTCTTTTTTCTTAATAAGAAAATTTTCAAGGCTTACCTCGTCATAGGCGATAGAGCCTTTCCCGCCAATTCCCTTGCATAGATTCTTAGCTAGGACATGCAGCTTGCCAGGGAGTAGATGCAAGGAGTCTCTCCTGCGGAATAAGAGTCTATTACCTGTATAGACGGCTATCTCGTAGATTTTTTCCTCACCAGAGGTTTTAGCCTAAAATTGGAATGATGTAACGCTAGGTGCTTCACCAAGAAAATTCCATCGAATCGTGAGAAGTTATGGAAGTATACAGTTTGAATCGAAGGATTCTGCTTAATAATTGAAATTAACCTATAGACAAAGTGCGTAAGTAACTTATCCTTTCTTCAAAGCTTTTGAAGACTTTAGAAGTGTAATCCTCGCTGTAGTAGGTATAAATTCGACCTTTATCGATCACCACACCGGGACGAACCAGCAAGACACCTGCAGCATAAGGAAAATGAACTTTGGTCACATCCTCCTCACCGGTCTCGGGATCGGGAGTGGACTTGACATCTATTAGTATAGTCTCGGTATCGGCAACCAGGAAGGGTTTCAGCCTAGTTGAACCAGATTTCAGTGCTGTGATATGGGTTGGATAATTACGCTTCCGATATCGGAGAACTTTTGCCTTTCTTGGCTTGATATCCGTTAATATCGAACCTTTAAGAATTCGATAAGGATCTTTTCCCTAACCTCGGCAGAGAGGTACTGCGCCTCCTTTAATTTAGTCTCCAAAAAGACTCGGATTGTGACTCCAATAACCAAATATCCTTCGTATTTTTCGATCAAATCGATTATTCGTTCATTTAAAAGAGCATATATCTCACTCTTTGGAATTCACTTTCCATCTTCATAAGTTAAGTCAAGGCGATAGCACGACCAGCCGCAAAGGTGGTAGGTGTCCCGCCGGAGGTAAACATTGTAAATAAAACATTGAACTTAGCGTAATTCGAACCCGATAAGTAAGGGTAAGCACCCCGGAGTAAGAGATCCATGATAGCCAGACTGAGTTGATCAAAATCGCTAAAAGCGAAGTATGGCTCTTTGAAGGTATGAGAGGCTATGATTAGCCCTGGATGGGGGTGTTGGCATTTAGATCGGTCAACCCGGGAAATCATATGATTCAATAAGACGGAAGCTTCTTTTTGTCTGCTTTCCGCCGTTGTTGAATAAGCTCTGTTGATAAAATATCTCATTAATGGTGTAAACAATACTTTCCAGTGAGCTTTCTCTCAAAGCTCTCCCACCTTTCTTGATGGGCATTCCAACAAAGATTCTCGCCGCATACAGAATGACAATAGCCATAGTAGTGCTGTTTAAAACGCGAGACGTTAGCATTCCAGACTTTAAGTCTTCGTTTGTCATTTCTAATGTCCTCCGGTACCTCCAGACTAAAGAACTTGTCTAGCCTTTGGCTAGAGATTACACTCTGACAGACATCCTTTTCTGTCAAAGAATTATCCTCACCGCACTTTCTCTATAGGGATTGAAATAAGATTCATCCAAATCATATTTCTGTATCTTTTCTCCTGACCGGGTCAAATATGTGAAAACCTTCTCAGTAGAATAGTAAACTCCTCATCTAAGTCAATAGAAGGGGCAGATGCTTTCTCTCTTCACGAGTCGTCTGGCTCTAGACTGACCCACCTTTTCCTACCCCCGAGCCGGCTACTGCTTTATCAAATCATTCCTTTTCGCGCACTACTTCACTTAACGGGCTATGCTACCTTGTGATTCTAGGAAGTCGGGATTCCCTTTGCTATTTATTCTTCCTGTTCTTCGGGTCTCATCTGAACGGCTCGATGCCTATTTAGTTACTTTCTTTGTTTGGATTCCAGAATAGAACTACAGATCTTATCTTGGCCCCCTCCATTCGACCTTGTAAAAGGTCTCAATGGGGCCCTGCTCACAGCTCTCCATCTTATGCATCAAAAGGTTCAAGTAATCCATATTCTTCTTCCCCCCCCCTTGAAAGAACATCGGTAAGTTTGCATTAGTTCAGCCGGAGTAAAGGAACCAAGTACGAATGCTTTCAGTAGTTCTCCTAGGTTAGAAGGGGAAGGTGTTCGGGATAAGAGAAGCAGGAAGGTGCTAGAGAAAAGACCTCGAGAACGCCTACTTACTTGAGATCCAAGTCCTATTATTACCAGATCTTTCTTCTATTAAGGCAATGTAATTGAATATCACGTTTAGAGAATCTGATGAGGAATGGCCAATAGATGTATCTGAAGACGCAGTCTAAGGCTGACAAAAGCCCTTACTTTTTTTTTAAGTAAGCAAGTAGTAACTACCTTAGGATCAAATGCTCTTTTTCTTTCTTTTGTCTTGGATTGCCATTGTATATATACTCGAAAATGCGAGCTTTCTATCTCACTTCTTTGCTAGCTTGCAACTGCTCTTCTTACTAGCACTGAAACTCACTCGGCTGTCTAGCGCCTTGCCTCGATTCAAGCCTCGTTCTTCCTTCTCGGGCCTGAGATTCTAAAGGAAAGGAGTTTCCGGTACCAGCAAGAAAACGGCTTTAGTGACTAACTAAAACGGCTTTCGCGTCACCCGGTGCTTGTTCAAGGCTGTGGTGAGGCTCCTTTTTATTTCACAAAATATACTCTTCCACTTCTATATACTATATACACTGTGTTCGACTGAACCCGTTCTCGTTTTGGCTCTGCGTTCATGAAATTCAAAGACCAACAACAGAAAGCAAATTCTTCGATCTAATTTAAGGTAGTTTCTACTTGCTTACTTGTTAGAGTAAGGCGTATGGAATTGATTCATC
>NW_018744730.1:0-40317 GCF_001683475.1 Chenopodium quinoa
AACACATTCAAACAAAGCTGATTGAATCAAAGCAAAGTCAAACACATTCAAACAAAGCTTTTTGAATCAAATAAAAGTCAAACACATTTAAACAAAGCTAATTAAATCAAATGAAAGTAAAACACATTCAAACAAAGATTTTTGAATCAAATAAAAGTCAAACACATTCAAACAAAGCTAATTGAATCAAATGAAAGTAAAACACATTCAAACAAAGCTGATTGAATCAAATGAAAGTAAAACACATTCAAACAAAGCTGATTGAATCAAATGAAAGTAAAAACACATTCAAACAAAGCTTTATGAATCAAATAAAAGTCAAAGACATTTAAACAAAGCTAATTAAATCAAATGAAAGTAAAACACATTCAAAACAAAGCTAATTGAATCAAATGAAAGTCAAACACATTCAAACAAAGCTTTTTGAATCAAATAAAAGTCAAACACATATAAACAAAGCTAAAAAAATCAAATGAAAGTAAACACATTCAAACAAAGCTTTCCGAATCAAATGAAAGTCAAATACATTCAACAAAACTAATAAATCAAATGAAAGTCAAATTCATTGTACAAAGCTAATTAAATAAAATGAAAGTCAAACACATTCAAAAAAAGCTAATTGAATCAAATTAAAGTCAAATGCATTCTACAAAGCAAATGTAATCGAATGAAACTCAAACACATTCAAACAAAGCTAATTGAATCAAATGAAAGTCAAACACATTCAAACAATGCTTTTTGAATCAAATGAAAGTCAAATGCATTCAACAAAGCTAATTTAATCGAATGAAAGTCAAACACATTTTAAACAAAGCTAATTAAATCAAATGAAAGTAAAACACATTCAAATAAATATTTCTGAATCTAATGATAGTCAAATACATTCAACAAAGCTAATTTAATCAAATGAAAGTCAAATACATTGTACAAAGCAAATTGAATCAAATGAAAGTTAAAACACATTTAAACAAAGCAAATTGAATAAAATGAAAGTCAAATGCATTGTACAAAGCTAATTTAATCAAATGAAAGTCAAAAACACAAGCAAATCTAATTGAATCAAATGAAAGTCAAACACATTCAAACAGAGCTTTTTGAATCAAATGGAAGTCAGATGCATTCATCAAACCTAATTGATTTGAATGAAAGTCAAACACATTCTAATAAAGCTTTTTGAATCAAATTAAAGTCAAATGCATTCTACAAAGCTAATTTAATCAAATGAAAGTCAAATGCATTGTACAAAGCTAATTGAATCAAATGAAAGTCAAACACATTTAAACAAAGCTAATTGAATAAAATGAAAGTCAAACACGTTCAAACAAAGCTTTTAGAATCAAATTAAAGTCAAACACATTCAAACAAAGCTAATTGAATCAAATGATAATCAAACACATTCAAAAAAAGCTTTTTGAATCAAATCAAAGTCTAATGCATTCAACAAAGCTAATTGAATCAAATGAAAGTCAAACACATTCAAACAAATCTAATTGAATCCAATGAAAGTCAAACACATTCAAACAAATCTTTTTGAATCAAATGAAAGTCAAATGCATTCAATAAAGCTAATTTAATTAAATGAAAGTCAAACACATTCAATCAAAGCTAATTGAATCAAGTGAAAGTAAAACACATTCAAACAAATCTTTTTGAATGAAATGAAAGTCAAACACATTCAAACAAAGCTTTTGAGTCAAATTGAAGTCCAATGCATTTAACAAAGCTAATTGAATCAAATGAAATTCAAACACATTCAAAAAAGTTATTTGAATCAAATGAAAGTCAAACACATTCAAACAAAGCTTTTTGAATCAAATTAAAGTCAAACACATTCAAACAAAGCTTTTTGAATCAAATTAAAGTCAAACACATTCAAACAAAGCTAATTAAATCAAATGCAAGTCAGCACCTTCAAACAAAGCTTTCTAAATCAAATGAAAGTCAAACACATTCAAACAAAGCTAGTTGAATCAAATGAAAGTCAAAAACATTCAAACAAAGCTGATTGAATCAAGTGAAAGTCAAACACATTCAAACAAAGCTTTTTGAATCAAATTAAAGTCTAATGCATTTAACAAAGCTAATTGAATCAAATGAAAGTCAAACACATTCAAACAAAGCTATTAGAATCAAATGAAAGTCAAAACACATTCAAACAAAGCTAGTTAAATCAAATGAATGTCAAACACATTCAAACAGAGCTTTTTGAATCAAATGAAAGTCAAATGCATTCATCAAAGCTAATTGATTCGAATGAAAGTCAAACACATTCAAATAAAGCTTTTTGAATCAAATTAAAGTCAAATGTATTCTACAAAGCTAAACGAATCAAATTAAAATCAAACACATTCAAACAAAGCTTTCTGAATCAAATGAAAGACAAATACATTCAACAAAGCTAATTAAATCAAATGAAAGTCAAATGAATTGTACAAAGCTAATTGAATCAAATGAAAGTCAAAACACTTTCAAACAAAGCTAATTGAATAAAATGAAAGTCAAACACATTCAAAAAAGCTTTTTGAATCAAATAAAAGTCAAACACATTTAAACAAAGCAAATTGAATCAAATAAAAGTAAAACACATTCAAACAAAGCTGATTGAATCAAATGAAAGTCAAACACATTCAAATAAAGCTTTATGAATCAAATAAAAGTCAAAACATTTAAACAAAGCTAATTAAATCAAATGAAAGTAAAACACATTCAAACAAAGCTGATTGAATCAAATGAAAGTCAAACACATTCAAACAAAGCTAGTTGATTCAAATGAAAGTCAAACACAATCAAACAAAGATTTTTGAATCAAATTAAAGTCAAAACACATTCTTACAAAGCTAATTAAATCAAATGCAAGTCAAACACTTTCAAACAAAGCTTTCTAAATCAAATGAAAGTCAAATGCATTCAACAAAGATAATTTAATCAAATGAAAGTCAAACACATTCAACAAAGCTAATTGAATAAAATGAAAGTCAAACACGTTCAAACAAAGCTTTTTGAATCAAAAAAGTCAAACACATTCAAACAAAGCTTTTAGAATCAAATTAAAGTCAAACACATTCAAACAAAGCTAATTAAATCAAATGCAAGGTAAACACTTTCAAACAAAGCTTTCTAAATCAAATGAAAGTCAAATGCATTCAACAAAGCTAATTTAATCAAATGAAAGTCAAACACATACAAGCTAAGCTAATTGAATCAAATGAAAGTGAAACACATTCAAACAGAGCTTTTTGAATCAAATAAAAGTCAAATGCATTCAATAAAGCTAATTGAATCAAACTAAAGTAAAACACAGTCAACCAAAGCTTTTTGATTCAAATTAAAGTCTAATGCATTCTACAAAGCTAATTGAATCAAATAAACGTCAAACACAATTAAACAAAGCTAATTTAATCAAATGAAAGTAAAAAACATTCAAGCAAAATCTAATTGAATCAAATGAAAGTCAAACACATTCAAACAGAGCTTTTTGAATCAAATGGAAGTCAGATGCATTCATCAAACCTAATTGATTTGAATGAAAGTCAAACACATTTAAACAAAGCTAATTAATCAAATGAAAGTAAAAACACATTCAAACAAAGCTGATTGAATCAAATGAAAGTCAAACACATTCAAACAAAGCTAGTTGAATCAAATGAAAGTCAATGCAATCAAACCAAGATTTTTGAATCAAATTAAAGTCAAACACATTCAAACAAAGCTAATTAAATCAAATGCAAGTCAAACACTTTCAAACAAAGCTTTCTAAATCAAATGAAAGTCAAATGCATTCAACAAAGATAATTTAATCAAAATAAAAATCAAATGCATTCAATAAAGCTAATTGAATCAAACTAAAGTCAAACATAGTCAACCAAAGCTTTTTTATTCAAATTAAAGTCTAATGCATTCTACAAAGCTAATTGAATCAAATAAAAGTCAAACACAATTAAACAAAGCTAATTTAATCAAATGAAAGTCAAAAACATTCAAGCAAATCTAATTGAATCAAATGAAAGTCAAACACATTCAAACAGAGCTTTTTGAATCAAATGAAAGTCAAACACATTCAAATAAAGCTTTTTGAATCAAATCAAAGTCAAATGCATTCTACAAAGCTAATTTAATCAAATGAAGTCAAATGCATTGTAGAAAGCTAATTGAATCAAATGAAAGTCAAACACATTTAAACAAAGCTAATTAAATAAAATGAAAGTCAAACACGTTCAAAACAAAGCTTTTTGAATCAAATTAAAGTCAAACACATTCAAACAAAGCTAATTGAATCAAATGATAATCAAACACATTCAAAAAAGCTTTTTGAATTAAATTAAAGTCTAATGCATTCAACAAAGCTAATTGAATTCAAATGAAAGTCAAACACATTCAAACAAATCTAATTGAATCCAATGAAAGTTAAACACATTCAAACAAATCTTTTTGAATTAAATGAAAGTCAAATGCCTTCAATAAAGCTATTTTAATCAAATGAAAGTCAAACACATTCAATCAAAAGCTAATTGAATCAAGTGAAAGTAAAACACATTCAAACAAATCTTTTTGAATCAAATGAAAGTCAAACCAATTAAACAAAGCTTTTTGAGTCAAATTGAAGTCCAATGCATTTAACAAAGCTAATTGAATCAAATGAAATTCAAACACATTTAAACAAAGCTATTTGAATCAAATGAAAGTCAAACACATTCAAACAAAGCTTTTTGAATCAAATTAAAGTCAAACACATTCAAACAAAGCTTTTTGAATCAAATTAAAGTCAAACACATTCAAACAAAGCTAATTAAATTCAAATGCAAGTCAAGCACTTTTCAAACAAAGCTTTCTAAATCAAATGAAAGTCAAACACATTCAAACAAAGCTAGTTGAATCAAATGAAAGTCAAACACATTCAAACAAAGCTGATTGAATCAAGTGAAAGTCAAACACATTCCAAACAAAGCTTTTTGAATCAAATTAAAGTCTAATGCATTTAACAAAGCGAATTGAATCAAATGAAAAGTCAAACACATTCAAACAAAGCTATTTGAATCAAATGAAAGTCAAACACATTCAAACAAAGCTAGTTAAATCAAATGAAAGTCAAACACATTCAACAGAGCTTTATGAATCAAATGAAAGTCAAATGCATTCATCAAAGCTAATTGATTCGAATGAAAGTCAAACACATTCAAATAAAGCTTTTTGAATCAAATTAAAGTCAAATGTATTCTACAAAGCTAAACGAATCAAATTAAAATCAAACAAATTCAAACAGAGCTTTTTGAATCAAATGAAAGTCAAATGCATTCATCAAAGCTAATTGATTCGAATGAAAGTCAAACACATTCAAATAAAGCTTTTTTGAATCAAATTAAAGTCAAATGCATTCTACAAAGCTAAACGAATCAAATCCAAGTCAAACACATTCAAACAAAGCTGATTGAATCAAAGCAAAGTCAAACACATTCAAACAAAGCTTTTTTGAATCAAATAAAAGTCAAACACATTTAAACAAAGCTAATTAAATCAAATGAAAGTAAAACACATTCAAACAAAGATTTTTGAATCAAATAAAAGTCAAACACATTCAAACAAAGCTAATTGAATCAAATGAAAGTAAAAACACATTTCAAAACAAAGCTGATTGAATCAAATGAAAGTAAAACACATTCAAACAAAGCTGATTGAATCAAATGAAAGTAAAACACATTCAAACAAAGCTTTATGAATCAAATAAAAGTCAAAGACATTTAAACAAAGCTAATTAAATCAAAATGAAAGTAAAACACATTCAAACAAAGCTAATTGAATCAAATGAAAGTCAAACACATTCAAACAAAGCTTTTTGAATCAAATAAAAGTCAAAACACATATAAACAAAGCTAATTAAATCAAATGAAAGTAAAACACATTCAAACAAAGCTTTCCGAATCAAATGAAAGTCAAATACATTCAACAAAACTAATTAAATCAAATGAAAGTCAAATTCATTGTACAAAGCTAATTAAATAAAATGAAAGTCAAACACATTCAAAAAAAGCTAATTGAATCAAATTAAAGTCAAATGCATTCTACAAAGCAAATGTAATCGAATGAAACTCAAACACATTCAAACAAAGCTAATTGAATCAAATGAAAGTCAAACACATTCAAACAATGCTTTTTTGAATCAAATGAAAGTCAAATGCATTCAACAAAGCTAATTTAATCGAATGAAAGTCAAACACATTTAAACAAAGCTAATTAAATCAAATGAAAGTAAAACACATTCAAATAAATATTTCTGAATCTAATGATAGTCAAATACATTCAACAAAGCTAATTTAATCAAATGAAAGTCAAATACATTGTACAAAGCTAATTGAATCAAATGAAAGTTAAACACATTTAAACAAAGCAAATTGAATAAAATGAAAGTCAAATGCATTGTACAAAGCTAATTTAATCAAATGAAAGTCAAAAACATTCAAGCAAATCTAATTGAATCAAATGAAAGTCAAACACATTCAAACAGAGCTTTTTGAATCAAATGGAAGTCAGATGCATTCATCAAACCTAATTGATTTGAATGAAAGTCAAACACATTCTAATAAAGCTTTTTGAATCAAATTAAAGTCAAATGCATTCTACAAAGCTAATTTAATCAAATGAAAGTCAAATGCATTGTACAAAGCTAATTGAATCAAATGAAAGTCAAACACATTTAAACAAAGCTAATTGAATAAAATGAAAGTCAAACACGTTCAAACAAAGCTTTTAGAATCAAATTAAAGTCAAACACATTCAAACAAAGCTAATTGAATCAAATGATAATCAAACACATTCAAAAAAAGCTTTTTGAATCAAATCAAAGTCTAATGCATTCAACAAAGCTAATTGAATCAAATGAAAGTCAAACACATTCAAACAAATCTAATTGAATCCAATGAAAGTCAAAACACATTCAAACAAATCTTTTTGAATCAAATGAAAGTCAAATGCATTCAATAAAGCTAATTTAATTAAATGAAAGTCAAACACATTCAATCAAAGCTAATTGAATCAAGTGAAAGTAAAACACATTCAAACAAATCTTTTTGAATCAAATGAAAGTCAAACACATTCAAACAAAGCTTTTTGAGTCAAATTGAAGTCCAATGCATTTAACAAAGCTAATTGAATCAAATGAAATTCAAACACATTCAAACAAAGTTATTTGAATCAAATGAAAGTCAAACACATTCAAACAAAGCTTTTTGAATCAAATTAAAGTCAAACACATTCAAACAAAGCTTTTTTGAATCAAATTAAAGTCAAACACATTCAAACAAAGCTAATTAAATCAAATGCAAGTCAGGCACCTTCAAACAAAGCTTTCTAAATCAAATGAAAGTCAAACACATTCAAACAAAGCTAGTTGAATCAAATGAAAGTCAAAAAACATTCAAACAAAGCTGATTGAATCAAGTGAAAGTCAAACACATTCAAACAAAGCTTTTTGAATCAAATTAAAGTCTAATGCATTTAACAAAGCTAATTGAATCAAATGAAAGTCAAACACATTCAAACAAAGCTATTAGAATCAAATGAAAGTCAAACACATTCAAACAAAGCTAGTTAAATCAAATGAATGTCAAACACATTCAAACAGAGCTTTTTGAATCAAATGAAAGTCAAATGCATTCATCAAAGCTAATTGATTCGAATGAAAGTCAAACACATTCAAATAAAGCATTTTGAATCAAATTAAAGTCAAATGTATTCTACAAAGCTAAACGAATCAAATTAAAATCAAACACATTCAAACAAAGCTTTCTGAATCAAATGAAAGACAAATACATTCAACAAAGCTAATTAAATCAAATGAAAGTCAAATGAATTGTACAAAGCTAATTGAATCAAATGAAAGTCAAACACTTTCAAACAAAGCTAATTGAATAAAATGAAAGTCAAACACATTCAAAAAAAGCTTTTTGAATCAAATAAAAGTCAAACACATTTAAACAAAGCAAATTGAATCAAATAAAAGTAAAACACATTCAAACAAAGCTGATTGAATCAAATGAAAGTCAAAACACATTCAAATAAAGCTTTATGAATCAAATAAAAGTCAAACACATTTAAACAAAGCTAATTAAATCAAATGAAAGTAAAACACATTCAAACAAAGCTGATTGAATCAAATGAAAGTCAAACACATTCAAACAAAGCTAGTTGATTCAAATGAAAGTCAAACACAATCAAACAAAGATTTTTGAATCAAATTAAAGTCAAACACATTCTTACAAAGCTAATTAAATCAAATGCAAGTCAAACACTTTCAAACAAAGCTTTCTAAATCAAAATGAAAGTCAAATGCATTCAACAAAGATAATTTAATCAAATGAAAGTCAAAACACATTCAAACAAAGCTAATTGAATAAAATGAAAGTCAAACACGTTCAAACAAAGCTTTTTGAATCAAATAAAAGTCAAACACATTCAAACAAAGCTTTTAGAATCAAATTAAAGTCAAACACATTCAAACAAAGCTAATTAAATCAAATGCAAGGTAAACACTTTCAAACAAAGCTTTCTAAATCAAATGAAAGTCAAATGCATTCAACAAAGCTAATTTAATCAAATGAAAGTCAAACACATACAAGCTAAGCTAATTGAATCAAATGAAAGTGAAACACATTCAAACAGAGCTTTTTGAATCAAATAAAAGTCAAATGCATTCAATAAAGCTAATTGAATCAAACTAAAGTAAAACACAGTCAACCAAAGCTTTTTGATTCAAATTAAAGTCTAATGCATTCTACAAAGCTAATTGAATCAAATAAACGTCAAACACAATTAAACAAAGCTAATTTAATCAAATGAAAGTAAAAAACATTCAAGCAAATCTAATTGAATCAAATGAAAGTCAAAACACATTCAAACAGAGCTTTTTGAATCAAATGGAAGTCAGATGCATTCATCAAACCTAATTGATTTGAATGAAAGTCAAACACATTCAAATAAAGCTTTTTGAATCAAATTAAAGTCAAATGCATTCTACAAAGCTAATTTAATCGAATGAAAGTCAAACACATTCAAACAAAGCTAATTGAATCAAATGAAAGTCAAACACATTCAAACAATGCTTTTTGAATCAAATGAAAGTAAAATGCATTCAACAAAGCTAATTTAATCGAATGAAAGTCAAACACATTTAAACAAAGCTAATTAAATCAAATGAAAGTAAAACACATTCAAACAAATATTTCTGAATCTAATGATAGTCAAATACATTCAACAAAGCTAATTTAATCAAATGAAAGTCAAATGCATTGTACAAAGCTAATTGAATCAAATGAAAGTCAAACACATTTAAACAAAGCTAATTGAATAAAATGAAAGTCAAACACGTTCAAACAAAGCTTTTTGAATCAAATTAAAGTCAAACACATTCAAACAAAGCTAATTGAATCCAATGAAAGTCAAACACATTCAAACAAATCTTTTTGAATCAAATGCAAGTCAAATGCATTCAATAAAGCTAATTTAATCAAATGAAAGTCAAACACATTCAATCAAAGCTAATTGAATCAAATGAAAGTAAAACACATTCAAACAAATCTTTTTGAATCAAATGAAAGTCAAACACATTCAAACAAAGCTTTTTGAGTCAAATTGAAGTCCAATGCCTTTAACAAAGCTAATTGAATCAAATGATATTCAAACACATTCAAACAAAGCTATTTGAATCAAATGAAAGTCAAACACATTCAAACAAAGCTTTTTGAATCAAATTAAAGTCAAACACATTCAAACAAAGCTTTTTGAATCAAATAAAAGTCAAACACATTCAAACAAAGCTAATTAAATCAAATGCAAGTCAAGCACTTTCAAACAAAGATTTCTAAATCAAACGAAAGTCAAACACATTCAAACAGAGCTAGTTGAATCAAATGAAAGTCAAACACATTCAAACACAGCTGATTGAATCAAGTGAAAGTCAAACACATTCAAACAATGCTTTTTGAATCAAATTAAAGTCTAATGCATTTAACAAAGCTAATTGAATCAAATGAAAGTCAAACACATTCAAACAAAGCTATTTGAATCAAATGAAAGTCAAACACATTCAAACAAAGCTAGTTGAATCAAATGAAAGTCAAACACATTCAAACAGAGCTTTTTGAAGCAAATGAAAGTCAAATGCATTCATCAAAGCTAATTTAATCGAATGAAAGTCAAACACATTTAAACAAAGCTAATTAAATCAAATGAAAGTAAAACACATTCAAATAAATATTTCTGAATCTAATGATAGTCAAATACATTCAACAAAGCTAATTTAATCAAATGAAAGTCAAATACATTGTACAAAGCTAATTGAATCAAATGAAAGTCAAACACATTTAAACAAAGCAAATTGAATAAAATGAAAGTCAAATGCATTGTACAAAGCTAATTTAATCAAATGAAAGTCAAAAACATTCAAGCAAATCTAATTGAATCAAATGAAAGTCAAACACATTCAAACAGAGCTTTTTGAATCAAATGGAAGTCAGATGCATTCATCAAACCTAATTGATTTGAATGAAAGTCAAACACATTCTAATAAAGCTTTTTGAATCAAATTAAAGTCAAATGCATTCTACAAAGCTAATTTAATCAAATGAAAGTCAAATGCATTGTACAAAGCTAATTGAATCAAATGAAAGTCAAACACATTTAAACAAAGCTAATTGAATAAAATGAAAGTCAAACACGTTCAAACAAAGCTTTTAGAATCAAATTAAAGTCAAACACATTCAAACAAAGCTAATTGAATCAAATGATAATCAAACACATTCAAAAAAAGCTTTTTGAATCAAATCAAAGTCTAATGCATTCAACAAAGCTAATTGAATCAAATGAAAGTCAAACACATTCAAACAAATCTAATTGAATCCAATGAAAGTCAAACACATTCAAACAATCCTTTTTGAATCAAATGAAAGTCAAATGCATTCAATAAAGCTAATTTAATTAAATGAAAGTCAAACACATTCAATCAAAGCTAATTGAATCAAGTGAAAGTAAAAACACATTCAAACAAATCTTTTTGAATCAAATGAAAGTCAAACACATTCAAACAAAGCTTTTTGAGTCAAATTGAAGTCCAATGCATTTAACAAAGCTAATTGAATCAAATGAAATTCAAACACATTCAAACAAAGTTATTTGAATCAAATGAAAGTCAAACACATTCAAACAAAGCTTTTTGAATCAAATTAAAGTCAAACACATTCAAACAAAGCTTTTTGAATCAAATTAAAGTCAAACACATTCAAACAAAGCTAATTAAATCAAATGCAAGTCAGGCACCTTCAAACAAAGCTTTCTAAATCAAATGAAAGTCAAACACATTCAAACAAAGCTAGTTGAATCAAATGAAAGTCAAAAACATTCAAACAAAGCTGATTGAATCAAGTGAAAGTCAAACACATTCAAACAAAGCTTTTTGAATCAAATTAAAGTCTAATGCATTTAACAAAGCTAATTGAATCAAATGAAAGTCAAACACATTCAAACAAAGCTATTAGAATCAAATGAAAGTCAAACACATTCAAACAAAGCTAGTTAAATCAAATGAATGTCAAACACATTCAAACAGAGCTTTTTGAATCAAATGAAAGTCAAATGCATTCATCAAAGCTAATTGATTCGAATGAAAGTCAAACACATTCAAATAAAGCTTTTTGAATCAAATTAAAGTCAAATGTATTCTACAAAGCTAAACGAATCAAATTAAAATCAAAACACATTCAAACAAAGCTTTCTGAATCAAATGAAAGACAAATACATTCAACAAAGCTAATTAAATCAAATGAAAGTCAAATGAATTGTACAAAGCTAATTGAATCAAATGAAAGTCAAACACTTTCAAACAAAGCTAATTGAATAAAATGAAAGTCAAACACATTCAAAAAAAGCTTTTTGAATCAAATAAAAGTCAAACACATTTAAACAAAGCAAATTGAATCAAATAAAAGTAAAACACATTCAAACAAAGCTGATTGAATCAAATGAAAGTCAAACACATTCAAATAAAGCTTTATGAATCAAATAAAAGTCAAACACATTTAAACAAAGCTAATTAAATCAAATGAAAGTAAAACACATTCAAACAAAGCTGATTGAATCAAATGAAAGTCAAACACATTCAAACAAAGCTAGTTGAATCAAATGAAAGTCAAACACAATCAAACAAAGATTTTTGAATCAAATTAAAGTCAAACACATTCTTACAAAGCTAATTAAATCAAATGCAAGTCAAACACTTTCAAACAAAGCTTTCTAAATCAAATGAAAGTCAAATGCATTCAACAAAGATAATTTAATCAAATGAAAGTCAAACACATTCAAACAAAGCTAATTGAATAAAATGAAAGTCAAACACGTTCAAACAAAGCTTTTTGAATCAAATAAAAGTCAAACACATTCAAACAAAGCTTTTAGAATCAAATTAAAGTCAAACACATTCAAACAAAGCTAATTAAATCAAATGCAAGGTAAACACTTTCAAACAAAGCTTTCTAAATCAAATGAAAGTCAAATGCATTCAACAAAGCTAATTTAATCAAATGAAAGTCAAACACATACAAGCTAAGCTAATTGAATCAAATGAAAGTGAAACACATTCAAACAGAGCTTTTTGAATCAAATAAAAGTCAAATGCATTCAATAAAGCTAATTGAATCAAACTAAAGTAAAACACAGTCAACCAAAGCTTTTTGATTCAAATTAAAGTCTAATGCATTCTACAAAGCTAATTGAATCAAATAAACGTCAAACACAATTAAACAAAGCTAATTTAATCAAATGAAAGTAAAAAAACATTCAAGCAAATCTAATTGAATCAAATGAAAGTCAAACACATTCAAACAGAGCTTTTTGAATCAAATGGAAGTCAGATGCATTCATCAAACCTAATTGATTTGAATGAAAGTCAAACACATTCAAATAAAGCTTTTTGAATCAAATTAAAGTCAAATGCATTCTACAAAGCTAATTTAATCGAATGAAAGTCAAACACATTCAAACAAAGCTAATTGAATCAAATGAAAGTCAAACACATTCAAACAATGCTTTTTGAATCAAATGAAAGTAAAATGCATTCAACAAAGCTAATTTAATCGAATGAAAGTCAAACACATTTAAACAAAGCTAATTAAATCAAATGAAAGTAAAACACATTCAAACAAATATTTCTGAATCTAATGATAGTCAAATACATTCAACAAAGCTAATTTAATCAAATGAAAGTCAAATGCATTGTACAAAGCTAATTGAATCAAATGAAAGTCAAACACATTTAAACAAAGCTAATTGAATAAAATGAAAGTCAAACACGTTCAAACAAAGCTTTTTGAATCAAATTAAAGTCAAACACATTCAAACAAAGCTAATTGAATCCAATGAAAGTCAAACACATTCAAACAAATCTTTTTGAATCAAATGCAAGTCAAATGCATTCAATAAAGCTAATTTAATCAAATGAAAGTCAAACACATTCAATCAAAGCTAATTGAATCAAATGAAAGTAAAACACATTCCAACAAATCTTTTTGAATCAAATGAAAGTCAAACACATTCAAACAAAGCTTTTTGAGTCAAATTGAAGTCCAATGCCTTTAACAAAGCTAATTGAATCAAATGATATTCAAACACATTCAAACTAAGCTATTTGAATCAAATGAAAGTCAAACACATTCAAACAAAGCTTTTTGAATCAAATTAAAGTCAAACACATTCAAACAAAGCTTTTTGAATCAAATAAAAGTCAAACACATTCAAACAAAGCTAATTAAATCAAATGCAAGTCAAGCACTTTCAAACAAAGATTTCTAAATCAAACGAAAGTCAAACACATTCAAACAGAGCTAGTTGAATCAAATGAAAGTCAAACACATTCAAACACAGCTGATTGAATCAAGTGAAAGTCAAACACATTCAAACAATGCTTTTTGAATCAAATTAAAGTCTAATGCATTTAACAAAGCTAATTGAATCAAATGAAAGTCAAACACATTCAAACAAAGCTATTTGAATCAAATGAAAGTCAAACACATTCAAACAAAGCTAGTTGAATCAAATGAAAGTCAAACACATTCAAACAGAGCTTTTTGAAGCAAATGAAAGTCAAATGCATTCATCAAAGCTAATTGATTCGAATGAAAGTAAAACACATTCAAATAAAGCTTTTTGAATCAAATTAAAGTCAAATGCATTCTACAAAGCTAAACGAATCAAATCAAAGTCAAACACATTCAAACGAAGCTAATTGAATCAAATGAAAGTCAAACACATTCAAACAAAGCTTTTTGAATCAAATAAAAGTCAAACACATTTAAACAAAGCTAATTAAATCAAATGAAAGTAAAACACATTCAAACAAAGCTTTCTGAATCAAATGAAAGACAAATACATTCAACAAAGCTAATTAAATCAAATGAAAGTCAAATGCATTGTACAAAGCTAATTGAATCAAATGACAGTCAAACACTTTCAAACAAAGCTAATTGAATAAAATGAAAGTCAAACACATTCAAACAAAGCTTTCTGAATCAAATAAAAGTCAAACACATTCAAACAAAGCTAATTGAATCAAATAAAAGTAAAACACATTCAAACAAAAGCTGATTGAATCAATTGAAAGTCAAACACATTAAAACAAAGCTTTATGAATCAAATAAAAGTCAAACACATTTAAACAAAGCTAATTAAATCAAATGAAAGTAAAACACATTCAAACAAAGCTAATTGAATCAAATGAAAGTCAAACACATTCAAACAAAGCTTTATGAATCAAATAAAAGTCAAACACATTTAAACAAAGCTGATTAAATCAAATGAAAGTAAAACACATTCAAACAAAGCTGATTGAATCAAATGAAAGTCAAACACATTCAAACAAAGCTAGTTGAATCAAATGAAAGTCAAACACAATCAAACAAAGATTTTTGAATCAAATTAAAGTCAAACACATTCAAACAAAGCTAATTAAATCAAATGCAAGTCAAACACTTTCAAACAAAGCTTTCTAAATCAAATGAAAGTCAAATGCATTCAACAAAGATAATTTAATCAAATGAAAGTCAAATGCATTCTCCAAAGCTAATTGAATCAAATGAAAGTCAAACACATTCAAACAAAGCTGATTGAATCAAATGAAAGTCAAACACATTCTAACAAATCTAGTTGATTCAAATGAAAGTCAAACACTTTCAAACAAAGCTTTTTTGAATCAAATTAGAGTCAAACACATTCAAACAAAGCTAATTAAATCAAATAAAAGTCAAACACATTCAAACAAAGCTAATTAAATCAAATGCAAGTCAAGCACTTTCAAACAAAGATTTCTAAATCAAACGAAAGTCAAACACATTCAAACAGAGCTAGTTGAATCAAATGAAAGTCAAACACATTCAAACACAGCTGATTGAATCAAGTGAAAGTCAAACACATTCAAACAATGCTTTTTGAATCAAATTAAAGTCTAATGCATTTAACAAAGCTAATTGAATCAAATAAAAGTAAAACACATTCAAACAAAGCTATTTGAATCAAATGAAAGTCAAACACATTCAAACAAAGCTAGTTGAATCAAATGAAAGTCAAACACATTCAAACAGAGCTTTTTGAAGCAAATGAAAGTCAAATGCATTCATCAAAGCTAATTGATTCAAATGAAAGTAAAACACATTCAAATAAAGCTTTTTGAATCAAATTAAAGTCAAATGCATTCTACAAAGCTAAACGAATCAAATCAAAGTCAAACACATTCAAACGAAGCTAATTGAATCAATTAAAAGTCAAACACATTCAAACAAAGCTTTTTGAATCAAATGAATGTCAAACACATTTAAACAAAGCTAATTAAATCAAATGAAAGTAAAACACTTTCAAACAAAGCTTTCTAAATCAAATGAAAGTCAAATGCATTCAACAAAGCTAATTGAATAAAATGAAAGTCAAACACGTTCAAACAAAGCTTTTTTGAATCAAAAAAAAGTCAAACACATTCAAACAAAGCTTTTAGAATCAAATTAAAGTCAAACATATTCAAACAAAGCTAATTAAATCAAATGCAAGGTAAACACTTTCAAACAAAGCTTTCTAAATCAAATGAAAGTCAAATGCATTCAACAAAGCTAATTTAATCAAATGAAAGTCAAACACATACAAGCTAAGCTAATTGAATCAAATGAAAGTGAAACACATTCAAACAGAGCTTTTTGAATCAAATAAAAGTCAAATGCATTCAATGAAGCTAATTGAATCAAACTAAAGTAAAACACAGTCAACCAAAGCTTTTTGATTCAAATTAAAGTCTAATGCATTCTACAAAGCTAATTGAATCAAATAAACGTCAAACACAATTAAACAAAGCTAATTTAATCAAATGAAAGTAAAAAACATTCAAGCAAATCTAATTGAATCAAATGAAAGTCAAACACATTCAAACAGAGCTTTTTGAATCAAATGGAAGTCAGATGCATTCATCAAACCTAATTGATTTGAATGAAAGTCAAACACATTCAAATAAAGCTTTTTGAATCAAATTAAAGTCAAATGCATACTACAAAGCTAATTTAATCGAATGAAAGTCAAACACATTCAAACAAAGCTAATTGAATCAAATGAAAGTCAAACACATTCAAACAATGCTTTTTGAATCAAATGAAAGTCAAATGCATTCAACAAAGCTAATTTAATCGAATGAAAGTCAAACACATTTAAACAAAGCTAATTAAATCAAATGAAAGTAAAACACATTCAAACAAATATTTCTGAATTCTAATGATAGTCAAATACATTCAACAAAGCTAATTTAATCAAATGAAAGTCAAATGCATTGTACAAAGCTAATTGAATCAAATGAAAGTCAAACACATTTAAACAAAGCTAATTGAATAAAATGAAAGTCAAACACGTTCAAACAAAGCTTTTTGAATCAAATTAAAGTCAAACACATTCAAACAAAGCTAATTGAATCCAATGAAAGTCAAATACATTCAAACAAATCTTTTTGAATCAAATGCAAGTCAAATGCATTCAATAAAGCTAATTTAATCAAATGAAAGTCAAACACATTCAATCAAAGCTAATTGAATCAAATGAAAGTAAAAACACATTTCAAACAAATCTTTTTGAATCAAATGAAAGTCAAACACATTCAAACAAAGCTTTTTGAGTCAAATTGAAGTCCAATGCCTTTAACAAAGCTAATTGAATCAAATGAAATTCAAACACATTCAAACAAAGCTATTTGAATCAAATGAAAGTCAAACACATTCAAACAAAGCTTTTTGAATCAAATTAAAGTCAAACACATTCAAACAAAGCTTTTTGAATCAAATAAAAGTCAAACACATTCAAACAAAGCTAATTAAATCAAATGCAAGTAGAGCACTTTCAAACAAAGATTTCTAAATCAAACGAAAGTCAAAACACATTCAAACAGAGCTAGTTGAATCAAATGAAAGTCAAACACATTCAAACACAGCTGATTGAATCAAGTGAAAGTCAAACACATTCAAACAATGCTTTTTGAATCAAATTAAAGTCTAATGCATTTAACAAAGCTAATTGAATCAAATGAAAGTCAAACACATTCAAACAAAGCTATTTGAATCAAATGAAAGTCAAACACATTCAAACAAAGCTAGTTGAATCAAATGAAAGTCAAACACATTCAAACAGAGCTTTTTGAAGCAAATGAAGTCAAATGCATTCATCAAAGCTAATTGATTCGAATGAAAGTAAAACACATTCAAATAAAGCTTTTTGAATCAAATTAAAGTCAAATGCATTCTACAAAGCTAAACGAATCAAATCAAAGTCAAACACATTCAAACGAAGCTAATTGAATCAAATGAAAGTCAAACACATTCAAACAAAGCTTTTTGAATCAAATAAAAGTCAAACACATTTAAACAAAGCTAATTAAATCAAATGAAAGAAAAAACACATTCAAACAAAGCTTTCTGAATCAAATGAAAGACAAATACATTCAACAAAGCTAATTAAATCAAATGAAAGTTAAATGCATTGTACAAAGCTAATTAAATCAAATGAAAGTCAAACACTTTCAAACAAAGCTAATTGAATAAAATGAAAGTCAAACACATTCAAACAAAGCTTTCTGAATCAAATAAAAGTCAAACACATTCAAACAAAGCTAATTGAATCAAATAAAAGTAAAACACATTCAAACAAAGCTGATTGAATCAATTGAAAGTCAAAACACATTCAAACAAAGCTTTATGAATCAAATAAAAGTCAAACACATTTAAACAAAGCTAATTAAATCAAATGAAAGTAAAAACACATTCAAACAAAGCTAATTGAATCAAATGAAAGTAAAACACATTCAAACAAAGCTGATTGAATCAAATGAAAGTCAAACACATTCAAACAAAGCTAGTTGAATCAAATGAAAGTCAAACACAATCAAACAAAGATTTTTGAATCAAATTAAAGTCAAACACATTCAAACAAAGCTAATTAAATCAAATGCAAGTCAAAACACTTTCAAACAAAGCTTTCTAAATCAAATGAAAGTCAAATGCATTCAACAAAGATAATTTAATCAAATGAAAGTCAAATGCATTTCTCCAAAGGCTAATTGAATCAAATGAAAAGTCAAACACATTCAAACAAAGCTGATTGAATCAAATGAAAGTCAAACACATTCTAACAAATCTAGTTGATTCAAATGAAAGTCAAACACTTTCAAACAAAGCTTTTTGAATTCAAATTTAAAGTCAAACACATTCAAACAAAGCTAATTAAATCAAATAAAAGTCAAACACATTCAAACAAAGCTAATTAAATCAAATGCAAGTCAAGCACTTTCAAACAAAGATTTCTAAATCAAACGAAAGTCAAACACATTTCAAACAGAGATAGTTGAATCAAATGAAAGTCAAACACATTTCAAACACAGCTGATTGAATCCAGTGAAAGTCAAACACATTCAAACAATGCTTTTGTGAATCAAATTAAAGAGTCTAATGCATTTAACAAAGCTAATTGAATCAAATGAAAGTCAAACACATTCAAACAAAGCTATTTGAATCAAATGAAAGTCAAAACACATTCAAACACAAAGCTAGTTGAATCAAATTGAAAGTCAAACACATTCCAATAACAGAGCTTTTTGAAAGCAAAATGAAAGTCAAATGCATTCAATCAAAGCTAATTGATTCGACATGAAAGTCAAAACACACATTCAAAATAAAGCTTTTTGAATCAAATTAAAGTCAAATGCATTCTACAAAGCTAAACGAATCAAATCAAAAGTCAAAACACATTCAAACAAAGCTAATTGAATCAAATGAAAGTCAAACACATTCAAACAAAGCTTTTTTGAATCAAATAAAAGTCAAACATTAAACAAAGCTAATTAAATCAAATGAAAGTCACAGAACAGCTTTTCAAACAAAGCTTTTCTAAATCAAATGAAAGTCAAATGCATTCTAACAAAGCTAATTGAATATAAATGAAAAGTCAAACACTGATCTATCAAACAAAGCTTTTTTGAATCAAAAAAGTCAAACACATTTCAAACAAAGCTTTTAGAATTCAAATTAAAGTCAAACATATTCAAACAAAGCTAATTAAATCAAATGCAAGGTAAACACTTTCAAACAAAGCTTTCTAAATCAAATGAAAGTCAAATGCATTCAACAAAGCTAATTTAATCAAATGAAAGTCAAACACATCAAGCTAAGCTAATTGAATCAAATGAAAGTGAAACACATTCAAACAGAGCTTTTTGAATCAAATAAAAGTCAAATGCATTCAATAAAGCTAATTGAATCAAACTAAAGTAAAACACAGTCAACCAAAGCTTTTTGATTCAAATTAAAGTCTAATGCATTCTACAAAGCTAATTGAATCAAATAAACGTCAAACACAATTAAACAAAGCTAATTTAATCAAATGAAAGTCAAAAATCATTCAAGCAAATCTAATTGAATCAAATGAAAGTCAAACACATTCAAACAGAGCTTTTTTGAATCAAATGGAAGTCAGATGCATTCATCAAACCTAATTGATTTGAATGAAAGTCAAACACATTCAAATAAAGCTTTTTGAATCAAATTAAAGTCAAATGCATTCTACAAAGCTAATTTAATCGAATGAAAGTCAAAACACATTCAAACAAAAGCTAATTGAATCAAATGAAAGTCAAACACATTCAAACAATGCTTTTTGAATCAAATGAAAGTCAAATGCATTCAAACAAAGCTAATTCTTAAATGCACAATCAGCTAATTTCTGATCAATTCCGAAACTGAATAAGTCCAAAAAACAACAAAGCAATTTTAACATAAGGATCTACACTTTGAATCAAATGAAAGTCAAAAAAAACAAAGCTAAGAATGTCAAAACAAAAAAGCTTTTGAATCAAATTAAAGTCAAACACATTCAAACAAAGCTAATTTGAATCTCAATGAATAGTCAAATACATTCAAACAAATCTTTTTGAATCAAATGCAAGTCAAATGCATTCATAAAAAGCTAATTTAATCAAAATGAAAGTTCAAACACATTTCAAATCAAAGCTAATTGAATCAAAAATGAAAGTAAAAACACATTCAAAACAAATCTTTTTGAATCAAAATGAAATCAAAACACATTCAAACAAAGCTTTTTTGAGTCAAATTGAAGTCCAATGTTTAACAAAGCTAATTGATCAAATGAAATTCAAACACATTCAAACAAATGCTATTTTGAATCAAATGAAAGTCAACAGCATTTCAAACAAAGCTAATTTTGAATCAAATTAAAGTCAAACCACATTCAAACAAACTTTGAATCAAATAAAAGTCAAACACATTCAACAAACTAATTAAATCAAATGCAAGTCAAACACTTTCAAACAAAGATTTCTAAATCAAACAAAGTCAAACACATTCAAACAAGCTAAGTTGAATCAAATGAAAGTCAAACACATTCAAACAACAGCTGATTGAATCAAAGTGAAAGTCAAACACATTCAAACAATGCTTTTTGAATCAAATTAAAAGTCTAATGCATTTAACAAAGCTAATTGAATCAAATGAAAGTCAAACACATTCAAACAAAGCTATTGAATCAAATGAAAGTCAAACACATTCAAACAAAGCTAGTTTAAATCAAATGAAAGTCAAAACACATTCAAACAGAGCTTTTTGAACAAATGAAAGTCAAATGCATTCATCAAAGCTAATTGATTCGAATGAAAGTAAACACATTCAAATAAAGCTTTTTGAATCAATTTAAAGTCAATGCATTCTACAAAGCTAAACGAATCAAATCAAAGTCAAACACATTCAAACGAAGCTAATTGAATCAAATGAAAGTCAAACACATTCAAACAAGCTTTTTTGAATCAAATAAAAGTCAAACACATTTAAACAAAGCTAATTAAATCAAATGAAAGAAAAACACATTCAAACAAAGCTTTCTGAATCAAATGAAAGACAAATACATTCAACAAAGCTAATTAAATCAAATGAAAGTTAAATGCATTGTACAAAGCTAATTGAATCAAATGAAAGTCAAACACTTTCAAACAAAGCTAATTGAATAAAATGAAAGTCAAACACATTCAAACAAAGCTTTCTGAATCAAATAAAAGTCAAACACATTCAAACAAAGCTAATTGAATCAAATAAAAGTAAAACACATTCAAACAAAGCTGATTGAATCAATTGAAAGTCAAACACATTCAAACAAAGCTTTATGAATCAAATAAAAGTCAAACACATTTAAACAAAGCTAATTAAATCAAATGAAAGTAAAAACACATTCAAACAAAGCTAATTGAATCAAATGAAAGTAAAACACATTCAAACAAAGCTGATTGAATCAAATGAAAGTCAAACACATTCAAACAAAGCTAGTTGAATCAAATGAAAGTCAAACACAATTCAAACAAAGATTTTTGAATCAAATTAAAGTCAAACACATTCAAACAAAGCTAATTAAATCAAATGCAAGTCAAACACTTTCAAACAAAGCTTTCTAAATCAAATGAAAGTCAAATGCATTCAACAAAGATAATTTAATCAAATGAAAAGTCAAATGCATTCTCCAAAGCTAATTGAATCAAATGAAAGTCAAACACATTCAAACAAAGCTGATTGAATCAAATGAAAGTCAAACACATTCTAACAAATCTAGTGATTCAAATGAAAGTCAAACACTTTCAAACAAAGCTTTTTGAATCAAATTAAAGTCAAACACATTCAAACAAAGCTAATTAAATCAAATAAAAGTCAAACACATTCAAACAAAGCTAATTAAATCAAATGCAAGTCAAGCACTTTCAAACAAAGATTTCTAAATCAAACGAAAGTCAAACACATTCAAACAAGAGCTAGTTGAATCAAATGAAAGTCAAACACATTCAAACACAGCTGATTGAATCCATGAAAGTCAAACACATTCAAACAATGCTTTTTGAATCAAATTAAAGTCTAATGCATTTAACAAAGCTAATTAATCAAATGAAAGTCAAACACATTCAAACAAAGCTATTTGAATCAAATGAAAGTCAAAACACATTCAAAAAAGCTAATTAATCAAATGAAAGTCAAAAGCATTACAAAGCTAATTGAATCAAATGAAAGTCAAACACATTTAAACAAAGCTAATTGAATAAAATGAAAGTCAAACACATTCAAACAAAGCTTTTTGAATCAAATTAAAGTCAAACACAACAAAGCTAATTGAATCAAATGAAAGTCAAACACATTCAAACAAAGCTATTGAATCAAATGCAAGTCAAAGCATAAAAAGCTAAATCAAATGAAATTCAAACAATTCAAACAAGCTTTTAAATCAAATGAAAGACAAAAACATTCAACAAAGCTAATTAAATCAAATGAAAGTCAAATCATTGTACAAAGCTAATTGAATCAAATGAAAGTCAAACACATTCAAACAAAGCTAATTGAATCAAATGAAAGTCAAAACACATTCAAACAAGATATGAATCAATAAAAGTCAACACATTTAACAAGCAAATTGAATCAAAGTCAAACACATTTCAAACAAAGCTAATTAAATCAAATGAAAGTCAAACACATATCAACAAAGATTTTTGAATCAAATTAAAGTCAAACACATTTCTAAACAAAGCTAATTAAATAAATAAAGAAAACACATTCAAACAAAGCTATTAAATCAAATGAAAGTCAAACACTTTCAAACAAAGCTATTAATCAAATGAAAGTCAAACACATTCAAACAAAGATTTTTGAATCAAATAAAGTCAAAATCAAACAAAGCTAAAAATCAAATTTCAAACACTACCTTCAAACAAAGCTAATATTAGTAATCAAATGAAAGTCAAAAACATAAGATTCAAGGCAAAAAGCTAATTGAATCAAATAAAAGTAAAACACACATTCAAATAAATCTTTTTGAATCAAATGAAAGTCAAATGCATTCAATAAAGCTAATTAAATCAAATGAAAGTCAAACACATGTGAACCAAAGCTTTTTTGATTCAAATTAAAGTCTAATGCATTCAACAAAGCTAATTTAATCAAATGAAAGTCAAATGCATTCTCCAAAGCTAATTGAATCAAATGAAAGTCAAACACATTCAAACAAAGCTGATTGAATCAAATGAAAGTCAAACACATTCTAACAAATCTAGTTGAATCAAATGAAGTCAAACACTTTCAAACAAAGCTTTTTGAATCAAATTAAAGTCAAACACATTCAAACAAAGCTAATTAAATCAAATGCAAGGTAAACACTTTCAAACAAAGCTTTCTAAATCAAATGAAAGTCAAATGCATTCAACAAAGCTAATTTAATCAAATGAAAGTCAAACACATTCAAGCTAAGCTAATTGAATCAAATGAAAGTGAAACACATTCAAACAGAGCTTTTTGAATCAAATAAAAGTCAAATGCATTCAATAAAGCTAATTTAATCAAACTAAAGTAAAACACAGTCAACCAAAGCTTTTTGATTCAAATTAAAGTCTAATGCATTCTACAAAGCTAATTGAATCAAATAAAAGTCAAACACAATTAAACAAAGCTAATTTAATCAAATGAAAGTCAAAAATATTCAAGCAAATCTAATTGAATCAAATGAAAGTCAAACACATTCAAATAGAGCTTTTTGAATCAAATGGATGTCAGATGCATTCATCAAACCTAATTGATTTGAATGAAAGTCAAACACATTCAAATAAAGCTTTTTGAATCAAATTAAAGTCAAATGCATTCTACAAAGCTAATTTTAATCGAATGAAAGTCAAACACATTCAAACAAAGCTAATTGAATCAAATGAAAGTCAAACACATTCAAACAATGCTTTTTGAATCAAATGAAAGTCAAATGCATTCAACAAAGCTAATTTAATCGAATGAAAATCAAACACATTTAAATAAACCTAATTAAATCAAATGAAAGTAAAACACATTCAAACAAATATTTCTGAATCTAATGATAGTCAAATACATTCAACAAAGCTAATTTAATCAAATGAAAGTCAAATGCATTGTACAAAGCTAATTGAATCAAATGAAAGTCAAACACATTTAAACAAAGCTAATTGAATAAAATGAAAGTCAAACACGTTCAAACAAAGCTTTTTGAATCAAATTAAAGTCAAACACATTCAAACAAAGCTAATTGAATCCAATGAAAGTCAAACACATTCAAACAAATCTTTTTTGAATCAAATGCAAGTCAAATGCATTCAATAAAGCTAATTTAATCAAATGAAAGTCAAACACATTCAATCAAAGCTAATTGAATCAAGTGAAAGTAAAACACATTCAAACAAATCTTTTTTGAATCAAATGAAAGTCAAACACATTCAAACAAAGCTTTTTGAGTCAAATTGAAGTCCAATGCATTTAACAAAGCTAATTGAATCAAATGAAATTCAAACACATTCAAACAAAGCTATTTGAATCAAATGAAAGTCAAACACATTCAAACAAAGCTTTTTGAATCAAATCAAAGTCAAACACATTCAAACAAAGCTTTTTGAATCAAATAAAAGTCAAACACATTCAAACAAAGCTAATTAAATCAAATGCAAGTCAAGCACTTTCAAACAAAGCTTTCTAAATCAAATGAAAGTCAAACACATTCAAACAAAGCTAGTTGAATCAAATGAAAGTCAAAACACATTCAAACAAAGCTTATTGAATCAAATTAAAGTCTAATTTATTTAACAAAGCTAATTGAATCAAATGAAAGTCAAACACATTCAAACAAAGCTATTTGAATCAAATTAAAGTCTAATTTATTTAACAAAGCTAATTGAATCAAATGAAAGTCAAACACATTCAAACAAAGCTATTTGAATCAAATGAAAGTCAAACACATTCAAACAAAGCTAGTTGAATCAAATGAAAGTCAAACACATTCAAACAGAGCTTTTTGAATCAAATGAAAGTCAAATGCATTCATCAAAGCTAATTGATTCGAATGAAAGTCAAACACATTCAAATAAAGCTTTTTAAATCAAATTAAAGTCAACTGCATTCTACAAAGCTAAACGAATCTAATCAAAGTCAAACACATTCAAACAAAGCTAATTGAATCAAATAAAAGTCAAACACATTCAAACAAAGCTTTTTGAATAAAATAAAAGTCAAACACATTTAAACAAAGCTAATTAAATCAAATGAAAGTAAAACACATTCAAACAAAGCTTTCTGAATCAAATGAAAGATAAATACATTCAACAAATCTAATTAAATCAAATGAAAGTCAAATGCATTGTACAAAGCTAATTGAATCAAATGAAAGTCAAACACTTTCAAACAAAAGCTAATTGAATAAAATGAAAGTCAAACACATTCAAACAAAGCTTTTTGAATCAAATAAAAGTCAAACACATTCAAACAAAGCTAATTGAATCAAATAAAAGTAAAACACATTCAAACAAAGCTGATTGAATCAATTGAAAGTCAAACACATTCAAAAAAAGCTTTATGAATCAAATAAAAGTCAAACACATTTAAACAAAGCTACTTAAATCAAATGAAAGTAAAACACATTCAAACAAAGCTGATTGAATCAAATGAAAGTCAAACAAATTCAAACAAAGCTAGTTGAAACAAATGAAAGTCAAACACAATCAAACAAAGATTTTTGAATCAAATTAAAGTTAAACACATTCAAACAAAGCTAATTAAATCAAATGCAAGTCAAACACTTTCAAACAAAGCTAATTAAATCAAATGAAAGTAAAACACAATCAAACAAAGATTTTTGAATCAAATTAAAGTCAAACACATTCTAACAAAGCTAATTAAATCAAATGCAAGTCAAACACTTTCAAACAAAGCTTTCTAAATCAAATGAAAGTCAAATGCATTCAAAAAAGATAATTTAATCAAATGAAAGTCAAACACATTCAAACAAAGCTAATTGAATAAAATGAAAGTCAAACACGTTCAAACAAAGCTTTTTGAATCAAATAAAAGTCAAACACATTCAAACAAAGCTAATTGAATCAAATGAAAGTCAAACAGATTCAAGCAAAGCTAATTGAATCAAATAAAAGTAAAACACATTCAAATAAATATTTTTGAATCAAATGAAAGTCAAATGCATTCAATAAAGCTACTTAAATCAAATGAAAGTCAAACACAGTGAACCAAAGCTTTTTGATTCAAATTAAAGTCTAATGCATTCAACAAAGCTAATTTAATCAAATGAAAGTCAAATGCATTCTCCAAAGCTAATTGAATCAAATGAAAGTCAAACACATTCAAACAAAGCTGATTGAATCAAATGAAAGTCAAACACATTCTAACAAATCTAGTTGAATCAAATGAAAGTCAAACACTTTCAAACAAAGCTTTTTGAATCAAATTAAAGTCAAACACATTCAAACAAAGCTAATTAAATCAAATGCAAGGTAAACACTTTCAAACAAAGCTTTCTAAATCAAATGAAAGTCAAATGCATTCAACAAAGCTAATTTAATCAAATGAAAGTCAAACACATTCAAGCTAAGCTAATTGAATCAAATGAAAGTGAAACACATTCAAACAGAGCTTTTTGAATCAAATAAAAGACAAATGCATTCAATAAAGCTAATTTAATCAAACTAAAGTAAAACACAGTCAACCAAAGCTTTTTGATTCAAATTAAAGTCTAATGCATTCTACAAAGCTAATTGAATCAAATAAAAGTCAAACACAATTAAACAAAGCTAATTTAATCAAATGAAAGTCAAAAAAAATTCAAGCAAATCTAATTGAATCAAATGAAAGTCAAACACATTCAAACAGAGCTTTTTGAATCAAATGGAAGTAAGATGCATTCATCAAACCTAATTGATTTGAATGAAAGTCAAACACATTCAAATAAAGCTTTTTGAATCAAATTAAAGTCAAATGCATTCTACAAAGCTAATTTAATCGAATGAAAGTCAAACACATTCAAACAAAGCTAATTGAATCAAATGAAAGTCAAACACATTCAAACAATGCTTTTTGAATCAAATGAAAGTCAAATGCATTCAACAAAGCTAATTTAATCGAATGAAAGTCAAACACATTTAAACAAAGCTAATTAAATCAAATGAAATTAAAACACATTAAACAAATATTTCTGAATCTAATGATAGTCAAATACATTTAACAAAGCTAATTTAATCAAATGAAAGTCAAATGCATTGTACAAAGATAATTGAATCAAATGAAAGTCAAACACATTTAAACAAAGCTAATTGAATAAAATGAAAGTAAAACACATTCAAACAAATCTTTTTGAATCAAATGAAAGTCAAACACATTCAAACAAAGTTTTTTAAGTCAAATTGAAGTCCAATGCATTTAACAAAGCTAATAGAATCAAATGAAATTCAAACACATTCAAACAAAGCTATTTGAATCAAATGAATGTCAAACACATTCAAACAAAGCTTTTTGAATCAAATAAAAGTCAAACACATTCAAACAAAGCTTTTTGAATCAAATAAAAGTCAAACACATTCAAACAAAGCTAATTAAATCAAATGCAAGTCAAGCACATTCAAACAAAGCTTTCTAAATCAAATGAAAGTCAAACACATTCAAACAAAGCTAGTTGAATCAAATGAAAGTCAAACACATTCAAACAAAGCTTATTGAATCAAGTGAAAGTCAAACAGATTCAAACAAAGCTTTTTGAATCAAATTAAAGTCTAATGCATTTAACAAAGCTAATTGAATCAAATGAAAGTGAAACACATTCAAACAAAGCTATTTGAATCAAATGAAAGTCAAACACATTCAAACAAAGCTAGTTGAATCAAATGAAAGTCAAACACATTCAAACAAAGCTATTGAATCAAATTAAAGTCTAATTTATTTAACAAAGCTAATTGAATCAAATGAAAGTCAAACACATTCAAACAAAGCTATTTGAATCAAATTAAAGTCTAATTTATTTAACAAAGCTAATTGAATCAAATGAAAGTCAAACACATTCAAACAAAGCTATTTTGAATCAAATGAAAGTCAAACACATTCAAACAAAGCTAGTTGAATCAAATGAAAGTCAAACACATTCAAACAGAGCTTTTTGAATCAAATGAAAGTCAAATGCATTCATCAAAGCTAATTGATTCGAATGAAAGTCAAACACATTCAAATAAAGCTTTTTAAATCAAATTAAAGTCAACTGCATTCTACAAAGCTAAACGAATCTAATCAAAGTCAAACACATTCAAACAAAGCTAATTGAATCAAATAAAAGTCAAACACATTCAAACAAAGCTTTTTGAATAAAATAAAAGTCAAACACATTTAAACAAAGCTAATTAAATCAAATGAAAGTAAAACACATTCAAACAAAGCTTTCTGAATCAAATGAAAGATAAATACATTCAACAAATCTAATTAAATCAAATGAAAGTCAAATGCATTGTACAAAGCTAATTGAATCAAATGAAAGTCAAACACTTTCAAACAAAAGCTAATTGAATAAAATGAAAGTCAAACACATTCAAACAAAGCTTTTTGAATCAAATAAAAGTCAAACACATTCAAACAAAGCTAATTGAATCAAATAAAAGTAAAACACATTCAAACAAAGCTGATTGAATCAATTGAAAGTCAAACACATTCAAAAAAAGCTTTATGAATCAAATAAAAGTCAAACACATTTAAACAAAGCTACTTAAATCAAATGAAAGTAAAACACATTCAAACAAAGCTGATTGAATCAAATGAAAGTCAAACAAATTCAAACAAAGCTAGTTGAAACAAATGAAAGTCAAACACAATCAAACAAAGATTTTTGAATCAAATTAAAGTTAAACACATTCAAACAAAGCTAATTAAATCAAATGCAAGTCAAACACTTTCAAACAAAGCTAATTAAATCAAATGAAAGTAAAACACAATCAAACAAAGATTTTTGAATCAAATTAAAGTCAAACACATTCTAACAAAGCTAATTAAATCAAATGCAAGTCAAACACTTTCAAACAAAGCTTTCTAAATCAAATGAAAGTCAAATGCATTCAAAAAAGATAATTTAATCAAATGAAAGTCAAACACATTCAAACAAAGCTAATTGAATAAAATGAAAGTCAAACACGTTCAAACAAAGCTTTTTGAATCAAATAAAAGTCAAACACATTCAAACAAAGCTAATTGAATCAAATGAAAGTCAAACAGATTCAAGCAAAGCTAATTGAATCAAATAAAAGTAAAAACACATTCAAATAAATATTTTTGAATCAAATGAAAGTCAAATGCATTCAATAAAGCTAATTAAATCAAATGAAAGTCAAACACAGTGAACCAAAGCTTTTTGATTCAAATTAAAGTCTAATGCATTCAACAAAGCTAATTTAATCAAATGAAAGTCAAATGCATTCTCCAAAGCTAATTGAATCAAATGAAAGTCAAACACATTCAAACAAAGCTGATTGAATCAAATGAAAGTCAAACACATTCTAACAAATCTAGTTGAATCAAATGAAAGTCAAACACTTTCAAACAAAGCTTTTTGAATCAAATTAAAGTCAAACACATTCAAACAAAGCTAATTAAATCAAATGCAAGGTAAACACTTTCAAACAAAGCTTTCTAAATCAAATGAAAGTCAAATGCATTCAACAAAGCTAATTTAATCAAATGAAAGTCAAACACATTCAAGCTAAGCTAATTGAATCAAATGAAAGTGAAACACATTCAAACAGAGCTTTTTGAATCAAATAAAAGACAAATGCATTCAATAAAGCTAATTTAATCAAACTAAAGTAAAAACACAGTCAACCAAAGCTTTTTGATTCAAATTAAAGTCTAATGCATTCTACAAAGCTAATTGAATCAAATAAAAGTCAAACACAATTAAACAAAGCTAATTTAATCAAATGAAAGTCAAAAAAATTCAAGCAAATCTAATTGAATCAAATGAAAGTCAAACACATTCAAACAGAGCTTTTTGAATCAAATGGAAGTCAGATGCATTCATCAAACCTAATTGATTTGAATGAAAGTCAAACACATTCAAATAAAGCTTTTTGAATCAAATTAAAGTCAAATGCATTCTACAAAGCTAATTTAATCGAATGAAAGTCAAACACATTCAAACAAAGCTAATTGAATCAAATGAAAGTCAAACACATTCAAACAATGCTTTTTGAATCAAATGAAAGTCAAATGCATTCAACAAAGCTAATTTAATCGAATGAAAGTCAAACACATTTAAACAAAGCTAATTAAATCAAATGAAATTAAAACACATTAAACAAATATTTCTGAATCTAATGATAGTCAAATACATTTAACAAAGCTAATTTAATCAAATGAAAGTCAAATGCATTGTACAAAGATAATTGAATCAAATGAAAGTCAAACACATTTAAACAAAGCTAATTGAATAAAATGAAAGTAAAACACATTCAAACAAATCTTTTTGAATCAAATGAAAGTCAAACACATTCAAACAAAGTTTTTAAGTCAAATTGAAGTCCAATGCATTTAACAAAGCTAATAGAATCAAATGAAATTCAAACACATTCAAACAAAGCTATTTGAATCAAATGAATGTCAAACACATTCAAACAAAGCTTTTTGAATCAAATAAAAGTCAAACACATTCAAACAAAGCTTTTTGAATCAAATAAAAGTCAAACACATTCAAACAAAGCTAATTAAATCAAATGCAAGTCAAGCACATTCAAACAAAGCTTTCTAAATCAAATGAAAGTCAAACACATTCAAACAAAGCTAGTTGAATCAAATGAAAGTCAAACACATTCAAACAAAGCTTATTGAATCAAGTGAAAGTCAAACAGATTCAAACAAAGCTTTTTGAATCAAATTAAAGTCTAATGCATTTAACAAAGCTAATTGAATCAAATGAAAGTGAAACACATTCAAACAAAGCTATTTGAATCAAATGAAAGTCAAACACATTCAAACAAAGCTAGTTGAATCAAATGAAAGTCAAACACATTCAAACAGAGCTTTTTGAATCAAATGAAAGTCAAATGCATTCATCAAAGCTAATTGATTCGAATGAAAGTCAAACACATTCAATAAAGCTTTTTGAATCAAATTAAAGTCAAATGCATTCTACAAAGCTAAACGAATCAAATCAAAGTCAAACACATTCAAACAAAGTTGATTAAATAAAATGAAAGTCAAACACATTCAAACAAAGCTTTTTGAATCGAATAAAAGTCAAACACATTTTAACAAAGCTAATTAAATCAAATGAAAGTAAAACACATTCAAACAAAGCTTTCTGAATCAAATGAAAGACAAATACATTCAACAAAGCTAATTAAATCAAATGAAAGTCAAATGCATTGTACAAAGCTAATTGAATCAAATGAAAGTCAAACACTTTCAAACAAAGCTAATTGAATAAAATGAAAGTCAAACACATTCAAACAAAGCTTTTTGAATCAAATAAAAGTCAAACACATTCAAACAAAGCTAATTGAATCAAATAAAAGTAAAACACATTCAAACAAAGCTGATTAAATGAATTGAAAGTCAAACACATTCAAAAAAAAGCTTTATGAATTAAATAAAAGTCAAACACATTTAAACAAAGCTAATTAAATCAAATGAAAGTAAAACACATTCAAACAAAGCTGATTGAATCAAATGAAAGTCAAACACATTCAAACAAAGCTAGTTGAAACAAATGAAAGTCAAACACAATCAAACAAAGCTAATTGAATCCAATGAAAGTCAAACACATTCAAACAAATCTTTTTGAATCAAATGCAAGTCAAATGCATTCAATAAAGCTAATTTAATCAAATGAAAGTCAAACACATCCAATCAAAGCTAATTGAATCAAGTGAAAGTAAAACACATTCAAACAAATCTTTTTGATTCAAATGAAAGTCAAACACATTCAAACAAAGCTTTTTGAGTCAAATTGAAGTCCAATGCATTTAACAAAGCTAATTGAATCAAATGAAATTCAAAACACATTCAAACAAAGCTATTTGAATCAAATGAAAGTCAAACACATTCAAACAAAGCTTTTTGAATCAAATTAAAGTCAAACACATTCACACAAAGCTTTTTGAATCAAATAAAAGTCAAACACATTCAAACAAAGCTAATTAAATCAAATGCAAGTAAAGCACTTTCAAACAAAGCTTTCTAAATCAAATGAAAGTCAAACACATTCAATTAGAGCTAGTTGAATCAAATGAAAGTCAAACACATTCAAACACAGCTGATTGAATCAAGTGAAAGTCAAACACATTCAAACAATGCTGTTTGAATCAAATTAAAGTCTAATGCATTTAACAAAGCTAATTGAATCAAATGAAAGTCAAACACATTCAAACAAAGCTATTTGAATCAAAAGAAAGTCAAACACATTCAAACAAAGCTAGTTGAATCAAATGAAAGTCAAACACATTCAAACAGAGCTTTTTGAATCAAATGAAAGTCAAATGCATTCATCAAAGCTAATTGATTCGAATGAAAGTCAAACACATTCAAATAAAGCTTTTTGAATCAAATTAAAGTCAACTGCATTCTACAAAGCTAAATGAATCAAATCAAAGTTAAACACATTAAAACAAAGCTAATTGAATCAAATGAAAGTCAAACACATTTAAACAAAGCTTTTTGAATCAAATAAAAGTCAAACACATTTAAACAAAGCTAATTAAATCAAATGAAAGTAAAACACATTAAAACAAAGCTTTCTAAATCAAATGAAAGACAAATACATTCAACAAAGCTAATTAAATCAAATGAAAGTCAAATGCATTGTACAAAGCTAATTGAATCAAATGAAAGTCAAACACTTTCAAACAAAGCTAATTGAATAAAGTGAAAGTCAAACACATTCAAACTAAGCTTTTTAAATCAAATAAAAGTCAAACACATTCAAACAAAGCTAATTGAATCAAATAAAAGTAAAACACATTCAAACAAAGCTGATTGAATCAATTGAAAGTCAAACACATTCAAAAAAAGCTTTATGAATTAAATAAAAGTCAAACACATTTAAACAAAGCTAATTAAATCAAATGAAAGTAAAACACATTCAAACAAAGCTGATTGAATCAAATGAAAGTCAAACACATTCAAACAAAGCTAGTTGAAACAAATGAAAGTCAAACACAATCAAACAAAGATTTTTGAATCAAATTAAAGTTAAACACATTCAAACAAAGCTAATTAAATCAAATGCAAGTCAAACACTTTCAAACAAAGCTTTCTAAATCAAATGAAAGTCAAATGCATTCAACAAAGATAATTTAATCAAATGAAAGTCAAACACATTCAAACAAAGCTAATTGAATAAAATGAAAGTCAAACACGTTCAAACATAGCTTTTTGAATCAAATAAAAGTCAAAGACATTCAAACAAAGCTAATTTAATCAAATGAAAGTCAAACAGATTCAAGCAAAGCTAATTGAATCAAATAAAAGTAAAACACATTCAAATAAATCTTTTTGAATCAAACGAATGTCAAATGCATTCAATAAAGCTAATTAAATCAAATGAAAGTCAAACACAGTGAACCAAAGCTTTTTGATTCAAATTAAAGTCTAATGCATTCAACAAAGCTAATTTAATCAAATGAAAGTCAAATGAATTCTCCAAAGCTAATTGAATCAAATGAAAGTCAAACACATTCAAACAAAGCTGATTGAATCAAATGAAAGTCAAACACATTCTAACAAATCTAGTTGAATCAAATGAAAGTCAAACACTTTCAAACAAAGCTTTTTGAATCAAATGGAAGTCAGATGCATTCATCAAACCTAATTGATTTGAATGAAAGTCAAACACATTCAAATAAAGCTTTTTGAATCAAATTAAAGTCAAATGCATTCTACAAAGCTAATTTAATCGAATGAAAGTCAAACACATTCAAAAAAAAGCTAATTGAATCAAATGAAAGTCAAACACATTTCAAACAATGCTTTTTGAATCAAATGAAAGTCAAATGCATTCAACAAAGCTAATTTAATCGAATGAAAGTCAAACACATTTAAACAAAGCTAATTAAATCAAATGAAAGTAAAACACAATTAAACAGAGCTTTTTGAATCAAATGAAAGTCAAATGCATTCATCAAAGCTAATTGATTCGAATGAAAGTCAAACACATTCAAATAAAGCTTTTTGAATCAAATTAAAGTCAACTGCATTCTACAAAGCTAAACGAATCAAATCAAAGTTAAACACATTCAAACAAAGCTAATTGAATCAAATGAAAGTCAAACACATTCAAACAAAGCTTTTTGAATCAAATAAAAGTCAAACACATTTAAACAAAGCTAATTAAATCAAATGAAAGTAAAACACATTAAAACAAAGCTTTCTAAATCAAATGAAAGACAAATACATTCAACAAAGCTAATTAAATCAAATGAAAGTCAAATGCATTGTACAAAGCTAATTGAATCAAATGAAAGTCAAACACTTTCAAACAAAGCTAATTGAATAAAGTGAAAGTCAAACACATTCAAACAAAGCTTTTTAAATCAAATAAAAGTCAAACACATTCAAACAAAGCTAATTGAATCAAATAAAAAGTAAAACACATTCAAACAAAGCTGATTGAATCAATTGAAAGTCAAACACATTCAAAAAAAAGCTTTATGAATTAAATAAAGGTCAAACACATTTAAACAAAGCTAATTAAATCAAATGAAAGTAAAACACATTCAAACAAAGCTGATTGAATCAAATGAAAGTCAAACACATTCAAACAAAGCTAGTTGAAACAAATGAAAGTCAAACACAATCAAACAAAGATTTTTGAATCAAATTAAAGTCAAACACATTCTAACAAAGCTAATTAAATCAAATGCAAGTCAAACACTTTCAAACAAAGCTAATTAAATCAAATGCAAGTCAAACACTATCAAACAAAGCTTTCTAAATCAAATGAAAGTCAAATGCATTCAACAAAGATAATTTAATCAAATGAAAGTCAAACACATTCAAACAAAGCTAATTGAATAAAATGAAAGTCAAACACGTTCAAACAAAGCTTTTTGAATCAAATAAAAGTCAAAGACATTCAAACAAAGCTAATTTAATCAAATGAAAGTCAAACAGATTCAAGCAAAGCTAATTGAATCAAATAAAAGTAAAACACATTCAAATAAATCTTTTTGAATCAAACGAAAGTCAAATGCATTCAAACAAAGCTAATTAAATCAAATGAAAGTCAAACACATTCAAACAAAGCTGATTGAATCAAATGAAAGTCAAACACATTCTAACAAATCTAGTTGAATCAAATGAAAGTCAAACACTTTCAAACAAAGCTTTTTGAATCAAATAAAAGTCAAACACATTCAAACAAAGCTAATTAAATCAAATGCAAGGTAAACACTTTCAAACAAAGCTTTCTAAATCAAATGAAAGTCAAATGCATTCAACAAAGCTAATTTAATCAAATGAAAGTTGAAAACAAATTCAAGCAAAGCTAATTGAATCAAATGAAAGTGAAACACATTCAAACAGAGCTTTTTTAATCAAATAAAAGTCAAATGCATTCAATAAAGCTAATTGAATCAAACTAAAGTAAAACACAGTCAACCAAAGGTTTTTGATTCAAATTAAAGTCTAATGCATTCTACAAAGCTAATTGAATAAAAAAAAAGTCAAACACAATAAAACAAAGCTAATTTAATCAAATGAAAGTCAAAAACATTCAAGCAAATCTAATTGAATCAAATGAAAGTCAAACACATTCAAACAGAGCTTTTTGAATCAAATGGAAGTCAGATGCATTCATCAAACCTAATTGATTTGAATGAAAGTCAAACACATTCAAATAAAGCTTTTTGAATCAAATTAAAGTCAAATGCATTCTACAAAGCTAATTTAATCGAATGAAAGTCAAACACATTCAAACAAAGCTAATTGAATCAAATGAAAGTCAAACACATTCAAACAATGCTTTTTGAATCAAATGAAAGTCAAATGCATTCAACAAAGCTAATTTAATCGAATGAAAGTCAAACACATTTAAACAAATCTTTTTGAATCAAATGAAAGTCAAATGCATTCAATAAAGCTAATTTAATCAAATGAAAGTCAAACACATTCAATCAAAGCTAATTGAATTCAAGTGAAAGTAAAACACATTCAAACAAATCTTTTTGAATCAAATGAAAGTCAAACACATTCAAACAAAGCTTTTTGAGTCAAATTGAAGTTCAATGCATTTAACAAAGCTATTTGAATCAAATGAAAGTCAAACACACTCAAACAAAGCTTTTTGAATCAAATTAAAGTCAAACACATTCAAACAAAGCTTTTTGAATCAAATAAAAGTCAAACACATTCAAACAAAGCTAATTAAATCAAATGCAAGTCAAGCACTTTCAAACAAAGCTTTCTAAATCAAATGAAAGTCAAACACATTCAAATAAAGCTACTTGAATCATATGAAAGTCAAACACATTCAAATAAAGCTGATTGAATCAAGTGAAAGTCAAACAGATTCAAACAAAGCTTTTTGAATCAAATTAAAGTCTAACGCATTTAACAAAGCTAATTGAATCAAATGAAAGTTAAACACATTCAAACAAAGCTATTTGAATCAAATGAAAGTCAAACACATTCAAACAAAGCTAGTTGAATCAAATGAAAGTCAAACACATTCAAACAGAGCTTTTTGAATCAAATGAAAGTCAAACACATTCAAACAAAGCTAATTGAATCAAATAAAAGTAAAACACATTCAAACAAAGCTGATTGAATAAAAAGAAAGTCAAACACATTCAAACAAAGCTTTATGAATCAAATAAAAGTGAAACACATTTAAACAAAGCTAATTAAATCAAATGAAAGTAAAACACTTTCAAACAAAGCTGATTGAATCAAATGAAAGTCAAACACATTCAAACAAAGCTAGTTGAAACAAATGAAAGTCAAACACAATGAAACAAAGATTTTTGAATCAAATTAAAGGCAAACACATTCAAACAAAGCTAATTAAATCAAATGCAAGTCAAACACTTTCAAACAAAGCTTTCTAAATCAAATGAAAGTCAAATGCATTCAACAAAGATAATTTAATCAAATGAAAGTCAAACACATTCAAACAAAGCTAATTGAATAAAATGAAAGTCAAACACGTTCAAACAAAGCTTTTTGAATCAAATAAAAGTCAAACACATTCAAACAAAGCTAATTAAATCAAATGAAAGTCAAACAGATTCAAGCAAAGCTAATTGAATCAAATAAAAAGTAAAACACATTCAAATAAATCTTTTTGAATCAAATGAAAGTCAAATGCATTCAATAAAGCTAATTAAATCAAATGAAAGTCAAACACAGTGAACCAAAGCTTTTCGATTCAAATTAAAGTCTAATGCATTCAACAAAGCTAATTTAATCAAATGAAAGTCAAATGCATTCTCCAAAGCTAATTGAATCAAATGAAAGTAAAACACATTCAAACAAAGCTGATTGAATCAAATGAAAGTCAAACACATTCAAACAAATCTTATTAAATCAAATGAAAGTCAAACACAATCAAACAAAGATTTTTGAATCAAATTAAAGTCAAACACATTCTAACAAAGCTAATTAAAATCAAATGCAAGTCAAACACTTTCAAACAAAGCTTTCTAAATCAAATGAAAGTCAAATGCATTCAACAAAGATTAATTTAATCAAATGAAAGTCAAACACATTCAAACAAAGCTAATTGAATAAAATGAAAGTCAAACACGTTCAAACAAAAGCTTTTTTAAATCAAATAAAAGTCAAACACATTCAAACAAAGCTAATTGAATCAAATGAAAGTCAAACAGATTCAAGCAAAGCTAATTGAATCAAATAAAAGTAAAACACATTCAAATAAATCTTTTTGAATCAAATGAAAGTCAAATGCATTCAATAAAGCTAATTAAATCAAATGAAAGTCAAACACAGTGAACCAAAGCTTTTTGATTCAAATTAAAGTCTAATGCATTCAACAAAGCTAATTTAATCAAATGAAAGTCAAATGCAGTCTCCAAAACTAATTGAATCAAATGAAAGTCAAACACATTCAAACAAAGCTGATTGAATCAAATGAAAGTCAAAACAAATTCTAACAAATCTAGTTTAATCAAATGAAAGTCAAAACACTTTCAAACAAAGCTTTTTGAATCAAATTAAAGTCAAACACATTCAAACAAAGCTAATTAAATCAAATGCAAGGTAAACACTTTCAAACAAAGCTTTCTAAATCAAATGAAAGTCTAATGCATTCAACAAAGCTAATTTAATCAAATGAAAGTCAAACACATTCAAGCAAAGCTAATTGAATCTAATGAAAGTGAAACACATTCAAACAGAGCTTTTTGAATCAAATAAAAGTCAAATGCATTCAATAAAGCTAATTGAATCAAACTAAAGTAAAAACACAGTCAACCAAAGCTTTTTGATTCAAATTAAAGTCTAATGCATTCTACAAAGCTAATTGAATCAAATAAAAGTCAAACACAATTAAACAAAGCTAATTGAATCAAATGAAAGTCAAACACATTCAAGCAAATCTAATTGAATCCAATGAAAGTCAAACACATTCAAACAGAGCTTTTTGAATCAAATGGAAGTCAGATGCATTCATCAAAACTAATTTGATTTGAATGAAAGTCAAACACATTCAAAATAAAGCTTTTTGAATGAAATTAAAGTCAAATGCATTCTACAAAGCTAATTTAATCGAATGAAAGTCAAACACAATTAAACAAAGCTAATTAAATCAAATGAAAGTAAAACACATTCAAACAAATATTTCTGAATCTAATGATAGTCAAATACATTCAACAAAGCTAATTTAATCAAATGAAAGTCAAATGCATTGTACAAAGCTAATTGAATCAAATGAAAGTCAAACACATTTAAACAAAGCTAATTGAATAAAATGAAAGTCAAATGCATTGTACAAAGCTAATTGAATCAAATGAATGTCAAACACATTTAAACAAAGCTAATTGAATAAAATGAAAGTCAAACATGTTCAAACAAAGCTTTTTGAATCAAATTAAAGTCAAACACATTCAAACAAAGCTAATTAAATCAAATGCAAGGTAAACACTTTCAAACAAAGCTTTCTAAATCAAATGAAAGTCTAATGCATTCAACAAAGCTAATTTAATCAAATGAAAGTCAAACACATTCAAGCAAAGCTAATTGAATCTAATGAAAGTGAAACACATTCAAACAGAGCTTTTTGAATCAAATAAAAGTCAAATGCATTCAATAAAGCTAATTGAATCAAACTAAAGTAAAACACAGTCAACCAAAGCTTTTTGATTCAAATTAAAGTCTAATGCATTCTACAAAGCTAATTGAATCAAATAAAAGTCAAACACAATTAAACAAAGCTAATTTAATCAAATGAAAGTCAAACACATTCAAGCAAATCTAATTGAATCCAATGAAAGTCAAACACATTCAAACAGAGCTTTTGAATCAAATGGAAGTCAGATGCATTCATCAAAACTAATTGATTTGAATGAAAGTCACAATTCAAATAAAGCTTTTTGAATGAAATTAAAGTCAAATGCATTCTACAAAGCTAATTTAATCGAATGAAAGTCAAACACATTCAAACAAAGCTAATTGAATCAAATGAAAGTCAAACACATTCAAAAACTTTTGAATCAAATGAAAGTCAAATGCATTCAACAAGCTAATTTAATCGAATGAAAGTCAAACACAATTAAACAAAGCTAATTAAATCAAATGAAAGTAAAACACATTCAAAAAATTTTCTGAATCTAATGATAGTCAAATACATTCAACAAAAGCTAATTTAATCAAATGAAAGTCAAATGCATTGTACAAAGCTAATTGATTCAAATGAAAGTCAAACACATTTAAACAAAGCTAATTGAATAAA
>NW_018744731.1:0-35359 GCF_001683475.1 Chenopodium quinoa
GACTTTCATATGATTTAATTAGCTTTGTTTTGAATGTTTTTTGACTTTCATTTGATGCAATTAATCTTTGTCTGAATGTGTTTGACTTTCGTTTGATTTAATTATCTTTTTAAATGCATTTGACTTTCATTTGTTTCAGATAGCATTGTTTGAATGTGTTTGACTTTCATTTGATTCAAATAGCTTTGTTTGAATGTGTTTGCCTTCCATTGGATTTAATTAGCTTTGTTTGAATATGGTTGACTTTTTAATTGATTCAATTTGATCCGTTGAATGCATTTGACTTTCATTTGATTCAAAAAGATTTGTTTGAATGTGTTTGACTTTCATATGATTCGATTAGTATCGTTGAGTGCATTTGACAATCATTTGATTCAAAAAGCTATGTTTGAATTTGTTTGACTTTCACTTCATTGAATTAGCTTTTTTGAACTCATTTGACTTTCTTTGGATTCAAAAAGTTTTGTTTGAATGTGTTTGAATTTCACATGATTTAAATTAGCTTTGTTCGAATGTGATTAACTTTCATTTGATTCAATTAGCTTTGTTTGAATGTGGTTGACTTTCATTTGATTCAATTAGGTTTGTTAGAATGCCATTGACTTTCGTTTGATTCAATTAGGTTTGTTAGAATACTATTAACTTTCATTTGATTCAATTAGCTTTGTTAGAATGCCATTGAGTTTCATTTGGTTCAATTAGCTTTGTGGAATGCATATGACTTTCATTTGATTCAAAAAGCTTTGTTTGAATGTGTTTGACTTCCATTTGATTCAATTAGCATCATTGAACGCATTTGACAATCATTTTATTCGAAAAGCTTTGTTTGAATTACTTAGACTTTCACTTGATTCAATTAGCTTTTTTGAATGCATTTAACTTTTATTTGATTCAAAAAGCTTTGTTCGAATGTGTTTGACTTTCATTTGATTCAATTAGCTTTGTGGGAATGCACTTGACAATCACTTAATTAAAAAAGCTTTGTTTGAATGTGTTTGACTTTCACTAGATTAAATTAGCTTTTTTGAATGCATTTAACTTTTATTTAATTAAAAAAGCTTTGTCCGAATGTGTTTGACTTTCATTTGATGCAATTAGCTTTGTTTGAATGTGTTTGACTTTCATTTGATTCAATAAGCTTTGTTGAATGCATTTAACTTTCATTTGATTTAAAAAGCTTTGTTTAAATGTGTTTGACTTTTACTTGATTTAATTACTTTTTTTTTAATTACATATGACTTTCAGTTGATTAAAAAAGATTTGTTTGAATGTGCTTGACTTTCATATGATTCAATTAGCATCGTTGAATGGATTTGACAATCATTTGATTCAAAATGTTTTTTTTGACTTTCACTTGATTTAAATCACTATTTTGAATGCATTTGAATTTCATTTGATTGAAAAAGCTTTGTTTGAATGTGTTTGATTTTTATTTGATTAAATTAGCTTTGTTTGAATGTGATTGACTTTCATTTGAATCAATTAGCTTTGTTTAATGCATTTGACTTTCATTTAATTAAAAAAGCTTTGTTTGAATGTGTTTGACTTTCACTAGATTAAATTAGCTTTTTTGAATGCATTTAACTTTTATTTAATTAAAAAAGCTTTGTCCGAACGTGTTTGATTTTCATTTGATGCAATTAGCTTTGTTTGAATGTGTTTGACTTTCATTTGATTCAATTAGCTTTGTTTGAATGTGGTTGACTTTCATTTGATTCAATTAGGTTTGTTAGAATGCCATTGACTTTCGTTTGATTCAAGTAGGTTTGTTAGAATGCCATTGAATTTCATTTGATTCAATTAGCTTTGTTGAATGCATATGACTTTCATTTGATTCAAAAAGCTTTGTTTGAATGTGTTTGACTTTCATTTGATTCAATTAGCATCGTTGAACGCATTTGACAATCATTTGATTCAAAAAGCTTTGTTTTGAATTACCTAGACTTTCACTTGATTCAATTAGCTTTTTTGAATGCATTTAACTTTCATTTGATTTAAAAAGCTTTGTTTAAATGTAATTGACTTTCACTTGATTTAATTACTTTTATTTAATTGCATTTGACTTTCAGTTGATTCAAAAAGATTTGTTTGAATGTGCTTGACTTTCATATGATTCAATTAGCATCGTTGAATGGATTTGACAATCATTTGAATTTCATTTGATTGAAAAAGCTTTGTTTGAATGTGTTTGATTTTCATTTGATTAAATTAGCTTTGTTTAAATGTGATTGACTTTCATTTGAATCAATTAGCTTAGTTTAATGCATTTGACTTTCATTTAATTCAAAAAGCTATGTTTGAATGTGTTTGACTTTAATCTGATTCAAATAGCTTTGTTTGAATGTTTTTTACTTTCACTTGATTAAAATACCTTTTTTGAATGTGTTTGACTTTCATTTGATTCAAATAGCATTTCTTGAATGTGTTTGACTTTCATTTGGTTCAAATAGCTTTGTTTAAATGTGTTTGACTTTCATTTGATCCAATTAGCTTTGCTTGAATGTGGTTAACTTTCAATTGAGTCAATTTACTCTGTTGAATGCATTTGACTTTCATTTGATTCAAAAAGTTTTGTTTGACTGTCATATGATTCAATTAGCCTCGTTTAATGCATTTGACAATCATTCGATTAAAAAATCTTTGTTTGAATTCTTTGGACTTTTAGTTGATTCAATTAGCTTTTTTGAAAGCATTTGACTTTCATATGATTTAATTAGCTTTGTTTGAATGTTTTTGACTTTCATTTGATGCAATGAGCTTTGTCTGAATGTGTTTGACTTTCGTTTGATTTAATTATCTTTTTTCAATGCATTTGACTTTCATTTGATTCAGATAGCATTGTTTGAATGTGTTTGACTTTCATTTGATTCAAATAGCTTTGTTTGAATGGTTTTTGCCTTCCATTGGATTTAATTAGCTTTGTTTGAATGTGGTTGACTTTTAAGTGATTCAATTTGATCTGTTGAATGCATTTGACTTTCATTTGATTCAAAAAGATTTGTTTGAATTTGTTTGACTTTCATATGATTCAATTAGTATCGTTGAATGCATTTGAAAATCATATGATTCAAAAAGCTATGTTTGAATTTGTTTGACTTTCACTTGATTCAATTAGCTTTTTTGAACTCATTTGACTTTCTTTGGATTCAAAAAGCTTTGTTTGAATGTGTTTAAATTTCACTTGATTTAAATTAGCTTTGTTTGAATGTGGTTAACTTTCATTTGATTCAATTAGCTTTGTTTGAATGTGGTTGACTTTCATTTGATTCAATTAGGTTTGTTAGCATGCCATTGACTTTCGTTTGATTCAATTAGGTTTGTTAGAATGCTATTGACTTTCATTTGATTCAATTAGCTTTGTTAGAATGCCATTAAGTTTCATTTGGTTCAATTAGCTTTGGGGAATGCATATGAATTTCATTTGATTCAAAAAGCTTTGTTTGAATGTGTTTGACTTCCATTTGATTCAATTAGCATCATTGAACGCATTTGACAGTCATTTTATTCAAAAAGCTTTGTTTCAATTACTTAGACTTTCACTTGATTCAATTAGCTTTTTTGAATGCATTTAACTTTTATTTGATTCAAAAAGCTTTGTTCGAATGTGTTTGACTTTCATTTGATTCAATTAGCTTTGTGGGAATGCACTTGACAATCACTTAATTAAAAAAGCTTTGTTTGAATGTGTTTGACTTTCACTAGATTAAATTAGCTTTTTTGAATGCATTTAACTTTTATTTAATTAAAAAAGCTTTGTCCGAATGTGTTTGACTTTCATTTGATGCAATTATCTTTGTTTGAATGTGTTTGACTTTCATTTGATTCAATAAGCTTTGTTGAATGCATTTAACTCTCATTTGATTTCAAAAGCTTTGTTTAAATGTGTTTGACTTTCACTTGGTTTAATTACTTTTTTTTAATTACATATGACTTTCAGTTGATTCAAAAAGATTTGTTTGAATGTGCTTGACTTTCATATGATTCAATTAGCATCGTTGAATGGATTTGACAATCATTTGATTCAAAAAGCTTTGTTTGACTTTCACTTGATTCAAATCGCTATTTTGAATGCATTTGAATTTCATTTGATTGAAAAAGCTTTGTATGAATGTGTTTGATTTTTATTTGATTAAATTAGCTTTGTTTGAATGTGATTGACTTTCATTTGAATCAATTAGCTTTGTTTAATGCATTTGACTTTCATTTAATTCAAAAAGCTTTGTTTGAATGTGTTTGACTTTTATTTGATTCAAATAGCTTTGTTTGAATGATTTTGACTTTCACTTGATTTAAATACCTTTTTTGAATGTGTTTGACTTTCATTTGATTCAAATAGCTTTGTTTGAATGTGTTTGCCTTCCATTGGATTAATTAGCTTTGTTTGAATGTGGTTGACTTTTAATTGATTTAATTTGATCTGTTGAATGCATTTGACTTTCATTTGATTCAAAAAGATTTGTTTGAATGTGTTTGACTTTCATATGATTCAATTAGTATCGTAGAATGCATTTGACAATCATTTGATTCAAAAAGCTATGTTTGAATTTGTTTGACTTTCACTTGATTCAATTAGCTTTTTTGAACTCATTTGACTTTCTTTGGATTCAAAAAGCTTTGTTTGAATGTGTTTGAATTTCACTTGATTTAAATTAGCTTTGTTTGAATGTGGTTCACTTTCATTTGATTCAATTAGCTTTGTTGAATGCATTAAACTCTCATTTGATTTCAAAAGCTTTGTTTAAATGCGTTTGACTTTCACTTGGTTTAATTACTTTTTTTTAATTACGTATGACTTTCAGTTGATTCAAAAAGATTTGTTTGAATGTGCTTGACTTTCATATGATTCAATTAGCATCGTTGAATAGATTTGACAATCATTTGATTCAAAAAGTTTTTTTTTGACTTTCACTTGATTCAAATCGCTATTTTGAATGCATTTGAATTTCATTTGATTGAAAAAGCTTTGTTTGAATGTGTTTGATTTTTATTTGATTAAATTAGCTTTGTTTGAATGTGATTGACTTTCATTTGAATCAATTAGCTTTGTTTAATGCATTTGACTTTCATTTAATTAAAAAAGCTTTGTTTGAATGTGTTTGACTTTCACTAGATTAAATTAGCTTTTTTGAGTGCATTTAACTTTTATTTAATAAAAAAGCTTTGTCCGAATGTGTTTGACTTTCATTTGATGCAATTAGCTTTGTTTGAATGTGATTGACTTTCATTTGAATCAATTAGCTTTGTTGAATGCATTTAACTTTCATTTAATTCAAAAAGCTTTGTTTGAATGTGTTTGACTTTTATTTGATTCAAATAGCTTTGTTTGAATGATTTTGACTTTCACTTGATTTAAATACCTTTTTTGAATGTGTTTTTTTTTTCATTTGATTCAAATAGCTTTGTTTGAATGTGTTTGCCTTCCATTGGATTTAATTAGCTTTGTTTGAATGTGGTTGACTTTTAATTGATTTAATTTGATCTGTTGAATGCATTTGACTTTCATTTGATTCAAAAAGATTTGTTTGAATGTGTTTGACTTTCATATGATTCAATTAGTATCGTTGAATGCATTTGACAATCATTTGATTCAAAAAGCTATGTTTGAATTTCACTTGATTCAATTAGCTTTTTTGAACTCATTTGACTTTCTTTGGATTCAAAAAGCTTTGTTTGAATGTGTTTGAATTTCACTTGATTTAAATTAGCTTTATTTGAATGTGGTTAACTTTCATTTGATTCAATTAGCTTTGTTTGAATGTGGTTGACTTTCATTTGATTCAATTAGGTTTGTTTGAATGTGGTTGACTTTCATTTGTTTCAATTAGGTTTGTTAGAATGCCATTGACTTTCGCTTGATTTAATTAGGTTTTTTAGAATGCTATTGACTTTCATTTGATTCAATTAGCTTTGTTAGAATGCCATTGAGTTTCATTTGGTTCAATTAGCTTTGTTGAATGCATATGACTTTCATTTGATTCAAAAAGCTTTGTTTGAATGTGTTTGACTTCCATTTGATTCAATTAGCATCATTGAACGCATTTGACAGTCATTTTATTCAAAAAGGTTTGTATGAATTACTTAGACTTTCACTTGATTCAATTAGCTTTTTTGAATGCATTTAACTTTTATTTGATTCAAAAAGCCTTGTTCGAATGTGTTTGACTTTCATTTGATTCAATTAGCTTTGTGGGAATGCACTTGACAATCACTTAATTAAAAAAGCTTTGTTTGAATGTGTTTGACTTTCACTAGATTCAATTAGCTTTTTTCAATGCATTTAACTTTTATTTAATTAAAAAAGCTTTGTCCGAATGTGTTTGACTTTCATTTGATGCAATTACCTTTGTTTGAATGTGTTTGACTTTCATTTGATTCAATAAGCTTTGTTGAATGCATTTAACTTTCATTTGATTTAAAAAGCTTTGTTTAAATGTGTTTTACTTTCACTTGATTTAATTACTTTTTTTTAATTACATATGACTTTCAGTTGATTCAAAAAGATTTGTTTGAATGTGCTTGACTTTCATATGATTCAATTAGCATCGTTGAATGGATTTGACAATCATTTGATTCAAAAAGTTTTTTTTGACTTTCACTTGATTCAAATCGCTATTTTGAATGCATTTGAATTTCATTTGATTGAAAAAGCTTTGTTTGAATGTGTTTGATTTTTATTTGACTAAATTAGCTTTGTTTGAATGTGATTGACTTTCATTTGAATCAATTAGCTTTGTTTAATGCATTTGACTTTCATTTAATTAAAAAAGCTTTGTTTGAATGTGTTTGACTTTCACTAGATTAAATTAGCTTTTTTTAATGCATTTAACTTTTATTTAAATAAAAAAGCTTTGTCCGAATGTGTTTGACTTTCATTTGATGCAATTAGCTTTGTTTGAATGTGTTTGACTTTCATTTGATTCAATAAGCTTTGTTGAATGCATTTAACTTTCATTTGATTTAAAAAGCTTTGTTTAAATGTGTTTGACTTTCACTTGATTTAATTACTTTTTTTTTAATTGCATATGACTTTCAGTTGATTCAAAAAGATTTGTTTGAATGTGCTTGACTTTCATATGATTCAATTAGCATCGTTGAATGGATTTGACAATCATTTGATTCAAAAAGTTTTTTTTGACTTTCACTTGATTCAAATCGCTATTTTGAATGCATTTGAATTTCATTTGATTGAAAAAGCTTTGTTTGAATGTGTTTGATTTTTATTTGACTAAATTAGCTTTGTTTGAATGTGATTGACTTTCATTTGAATCAATTAGCTTTGTTTAATGCATTTGACTTTCATTTAATCAAAAAAGCTTTGTTTGAATGTGTTTGACTTTCACTAGATTAAATTAGCTTTTTTTAATGCATTTAACTTTTTTTTAAATAAAAAAGCTTTGTCCGAATGTGTTTGACTTTCATTTGATGCAATTAGCTTTGTTTGAATGTGTTTGACTTTCATTTGATTCAATAAGCTTTGTTGAATGCATTTAACTTTCATTTGATTTAAAAAGCTTTGTTTAAATGTGTTTGACTTTCACTTGATTTAATTACTTTTTTTTAATTGCATATGACTTTCAGTTGATTCAAAAAGATTTGTTTGAATGTGCTTGACTTTCATATGATTCAATTAGCATCGTTAAATGGATTTGACAATCATTTGATTCAAAAAGCTTTGTTTAACTTTCACTTGATTCAAATCGCTATTTTGAATGCATTTGAATTTCATTTGATTGAAAAAGCTTTGTATGAATGTGTTTGATTTTTATTTGATTAAATTAGCTTTGTTTGAATGTGATTGACTTTCATTTGAATCAATTAGCTTTGTTTAATGCATTTGACTTTCATTTAATTCAAAAAGCTGTGTTTGAATGTGTTTGACTTTTATTTGATTTAAATAGCTTTGTTTGAATGATTTTGACTTTCACTTGATTTAAATACCTTTTTTGAATGTGTTTGACTTTCATTTGATTCAAATAGCTTTGTTTGAATGTGTTTGCCTTCCATTGGATTTAATAGCTTTGCTTGAATGTGGTTGACTTTTAATTGATTTAATTTGATCTGTTGAATGCATTTGACTTTCATTTGATTCAAAAAGATTTGTTTGAATGTGTTTGACTTTCATATGATTCAATTTGTATCGTTGACTTTCATATGATTCAATTTGCCTCGTTGAATGGATTTGACAATCATTTGATTCAAAAAGTTTTTTTTTGACTTTCACTTGATTCAAATCGCTATTTTGAATGCATTTGAATTTCATTTTATTGAAAAGGCTTTGTTTGAATGTGTTTGATTTTTAATTGATTAAATTAGCTTTGTTTGAAAGTGATTGACTTTCATTTGAATCAATTAGCTTTGTTTAATGCATTTGACTTTCATTTAATTAAAAAAGCTTTGTTTGAATGTGTTGACTTTCACTAGATTAAATTAGCTTTTTTGAATGCATTTAACTTTTATTTAATTAAAAAAGCTTTGTCCGAACGTGTTTGACTTTCATTTGATGCAATTAGCTTTGTTTGAATGTGTTTGACTTTCATTTGATTCAATAAGCTTTGTTGAATGCATTTAACTTTCATTTAATTTAAAAAGATTTGTTTAAATGTGTTTGACTTTCACTTGATTTAATTACTTTTTTTTAATTGTATATGACTTTCAGTTTATTCAAAAAGATTTGTTTGAATGTGCTTGACTTTCATATGATTCAATTAGCATCGTTGAATGGATTTGACAATCATTTGATTCAAAAAGCTTTGTTTGACTTTCACTTGATTCAAATCGCTATTTTGAATGCATTTGAATTTCATTTGATTGAAAAAGCTTTGTATGAATGTGTTTGATTTTTATTTGATTAAATTAGCTTTGTTTGAATGTGATTGACTTTCATTTGAATCAATTAGCTTTGTTTAATGCATTTGACTTTCATTTAATTCAAAAAGCTTTGTTTGAATGTGTTTGACTTTTATTTGATTCAAATAGCTTTGTTTGAATGATTTTGACTTTCACTTGATTTAAATACCTTTTTTGAATGTGTTTGACTTTTATTTGATTCAAATAGTTTTGTTTGAATGTGTTTGCCTTCCATTGGATATAATTAGCTTTGTTTGAATGTGGTTGACTTTTAATTGATTTAATTTGATCTGTTGAATGCATTTGACTTTCATTTGATTCAAAAAGATTTGTTTGAATGTGTTTGACTTTCATATGATTCAATTAGTATCGTTGAATGCATTTGACAATCATTTGATTCAAAAAGCTATGTTTGAATTTGTTTGAATTTCACTTGATTCAATTAGCTTTTTTGAACTCATTTGACTTTCTTTGGATTCAAAAAGCTTTGTTTGAATGTGTTTGAATTTCACTTGATTTAAATTAGCTTTGTTTGAATGTGGTTAACTTTCATTTGATTCAATTAGCTTTGTTAGAATGCCATTGACTTTCGTTTGATTCAATTAGGTTTGTTATAATGCCATTGACTTTCGTTTGATTCAATTAGGTTTGTTAGAATGTCATTGACTTTCATTTGATTCAATTAGCTTTGCTTGAATGTGGTTAACTTTCAATTGAGTCAATTTGCTCTGTTGAATGCATTTGACTTTCATTTGATTCAAAAAGTTTTGTTTGACTGTCATATGATTCAATTAGCCTCGTTGAATGCATTTGACAATCATTTGATTAAAAAATCTTTGTTTGAATTCTTTGGACTTTTAGTTGATTCAATTAGCTTTTTTGAAAGCATTTGACTTTCATATGATTTAATTAGCTTTGTTTGAATGTTTTTGACATTCATTTGATGCAATTAGCTTTGTCTGAATGTGTTTGACTTTCGTTTGATTTAATTATCTTTTATGAATGCATTTGACTTTCATTTGATTCAAATAGCATTGTTTGAATGTGTTTGACTTTCATTTGATTCAAATAGCTTTGTTTGAATGTGTTTGCCTTCCATTGGATTTAATTAGCTTTGTTTGAATGTGGTTGACTTTTAATTGATTTAATTTGATCTGTTGAATGCATTTGACTTTCATTTGATTCAAAAAGATTTGTTTGAATGTGTTTCACTTTCATATGATTCAATTAGTATCGTTGAATGCATTTGACAATCATTTGATTCAAAAAGCTATGTTTGAATTTCACTTGATTCAATTAGCTTTTTTGAACTCATTTGACTTTCTTTGGATTCAAAAAGCTTTGTTTGAATGTGTTTGAATTTCACTTGATTCAATTAGCTTTGTTTGAATGTGGTTGACTTTCATTTGATTCAATTAGGTTTGTTTGAATGTGGTTGACTTTCATTTGTTTCAATTAGGTTTGTTAGAATGCCATTGACTTTCGTTTGATTCAATTAGGTTTGTTAGAATGCTATTGATTTTCATTTGATTCAATTAGCTTTGTTAGAATGCCATTGAGTTTCATTTGGTTCAATTAGCTTTGTTGAATGCATATGACTTTCATTTGATTCAAAAAGCTTTGTTTGAATGTGTTTGACTTCCATTTGATTCAATTAGCATCATTGAACGCATTTGACAGTCATTTTATTCAAAAAGCTTTGTTTGAATTACTTAGACTTTCACTTGATTCAATTACCTTTTTTGAATGCATTTAACTTTTATTTGATTCAAAAAGCCTTGTTCGAATGTGTTTGACTTTCATTTGATTCAATTAGCTTTGTGGGAATGCACTTGACAATCACTTAATTAAAAAAGCTTTGTTTGAATGTGTTTGACTTTCACTAGATTAAATTAGCTTTTTTCAATGCATTTAACTTTTATTTAATTAAAAAAGCTTTGTCCGAATGTGTTTGACTTTCATTTGATGCAATTATCTTTGTTTGAATGTGTTTGACTTTCATTTTATTCAATAAGCTTTGTTGAATGCATTTAACTTTCATTTGATTTAAAAAACTTTGTTTAAATGTGTTTGACTTTCACTTGATTTAATTACTTTTTTTTAATTGCATATGACTTTCAGTTGATTCAAAAAGATTTGTTTGAATGTGCTTGACTTTCATATGATTCAATTAGCATCGTTAAATTGATTTGACAATCATTTGATTCAAAAAGCTTTGTTTGACTTTCACTTGATTCAAATCGCTATTTTGAATGCATTTGAATTTCATTTGATTGAAAAAGCTTTGTATGAATGTGTTTGATTTTGATTTAATTAAATTATCTTTGTTTGAATGTGATTGACTTTTGACCAAGATGGTCAAAGGGTAAATGTCCAAGATCAAGATGAAGAGGTTCAAAACGATGCTAATATTCCAAATGATCCAAGTAATAGAGAATTGTTTTTGTCCAAAGCATTCTTTACTCCTATACACGGTTTTGGCCCGAAGAGTTTATCAAATGGTTACACTTCACTTAGTGTAATCAACCTTGTTGAAGGCATCAACTGAAGAACCGTTTTTCCAAGCTTAAACACGGTTTTGATGATTGCTGTTTTATGCATTCATTATGGCGTGAATCAAGGCTTGTGTTGGCTTGTGGTGGGCGTAACTTTTGGGAAGCATTAGCTGAATAAACGTCCTCATTACTAGGGGGTTATAGAAGTTAATTCTAGTAGTTGTTGCAAGAATAAAGGAGGCATGAATCAAGGACTTAAAGTGGGGGTTACAAAGCGTGAAAGGGGGAGCTGTTCAGGCATGTACTTGGACGTTTGGAGGACCGTTTGATAGCTTCAAGTGACTGCCATTTCCTTCTTGTTTTAGGCTAGTTTTAGCATCTCTTAATTAGCTTGATTCAATATGTGTAATGGAAGTAAGTTGGACGGTTATGAGCCACTTATTTTCCTAGTTAAGTTTATTTTCTTTTGTTGCATTTATCATTGAATGTAAAGGGTCTTGTGACCTTTGGTTTGTACGTGCACTACTATAAAAGTGTACCAAATGATGAATGAAAAAAAATCCAGAAATTTGTCTTAAAACATTGCGTTTGATTGATTAAAACTTGACTTAGAAATTAGTCAATTTTAAGGTCCAAATTTGAGAGCCAAATTTGAAGAGTGTTAGCTTTGGTTGAGTGTTCCCAAATCTAAGACTTTCGTAGTAGAAGAGTGGGTTGAGTGTTCCCTATTCCAAACTACACCAAACGAAGGGTTGAGTGTTCCCCTTTGTTATATCCGAGTCTAGGGTTGAGTGTTCCCCTATTCTCACCTTTCTTTCTTACGTTTTCACTTCGACCCTTTAACAAACTTCGTTGTAACAAGTTTCTCATCTTGTTACACATCATTTGGCGCGTCAGGTAGGGGGAAATTTTCTTAAATTTTCCAGAGGGGTCGAATACCTACATACCATGGGAGAAAATCAAGATTTGAGGACAGCTTTGGAAGCTCTTAATCGATCCATTGCTAGTCAGGAAAGGTTGGCCGAAACCAATGCCAATCTACAAGGGAACCTTGCTGCCTTGATGGCAAGGCTCATGAACGAGCAAGATAGGAGAGATCAAGGTGACGACCCTCCACCTAGGAGGGAGGATAGGAGTCTTAAAGTGGACGTTCCTGCCTTTGATGGGACTCTTGATCCGGAGAAGTACTTGGAGTGGGAGAAATCCTTGGAAAGGTACTTTGAGTACAAGGACATCCATGAGACGGTTCAACAATATAAGGTAGCCAAAGTCAAACTGAAGGGCTATGGTGACAGTTGGTTGCAAGGAGAACAAAGGGGGCGTACCCTTAGGGGTAAGGCTCACATTTCCACTTGGGAAAAGCTGAAGAAAAGAATGAGAGATCGTTTCATCCCACACAATTACAAGCAAGGCCAGTATGTGAAGTGGAGTACCTTACAACAAAACGGGGACTCTGTGGAGGATTACATAAAAGAATTTGATAGACTTGCTATTGTATGTGAAATATCTGAAAATGAAGAGCTCAAATTGGGTCGCTTCATAGCTGGTTTGGATCAAGAATTGCAAGATAAACTTGAAGGTTACACTAACCTCACGTTTAATGAGTCTTGCAAGTTGGTGATTAAGTTTGATGCTAAGAGGAAAAAGAAGAAACCGACTACTAATCCTCAAGTAGTACGTAAACCCTTTTCCCCCTCAAGAGAAAATGCTTCCTTTAGCAAACCAAACAATCCACCAAAGAAGGATACAAAGGATGTCAAAATAGGTGACATTGTGTGTTACAAGTGTGGAGGACGAGGTCATTACAAAAGGGATTGTCCCAACACTAGAGCATTAACCATGCAAGAGGTTAGGCTCATGGCCACGCAAAATATCAATTGGGAGGAGTTTGAGGAAGAAGAAGAGGAAGTTGAAGATGATTGTGATGACTGCATTGCCGAAACAAGGGAGAAGGCTAGTCTCGTGGTTAGGAGGGCATTACAAGCACGTGTAGGAGAGGATACTGCTCCCCAACGTCAACACATTTTCATCACTCGTTGCAAGGTTGGTGAAGAGGTATGTGACTTAATCATAGATGGGGGAAGTGAAGCTAATACCGTGTCTAGGACCTTAGTGTCTAAACTTGGTCTTACTACCACTAATCATCCGCAACCATACAAGTTGAGTTGGTTAGATTCTAATGCTAGTACTGGAGTAAGGAAGCAATGCATGGTTTCTTTTTGTATTGGTTCTTATTGTGATTCTCAATTGTGTGATGTTGTTTCTATGGATGCTTGTCATATTCTACTTGGTAGACCTTGGCAAACTGATAAAAGGTCTATGCATGATGGGTATCATAACACTTATACCATAGTTCATGAAGGGAGGAAGAAAAAGTTACACCCTTTACCACCACCACGCTGTTCACCTTTACAAACACCACAAAAGGAAGTGTCATTACTGTCTTTTAAAGAGTTTGAGAGGGAGTTGGATGGTAAGGGAGAGTTGTACATGTTATACTCCAAAGAAGTCCACGAAAAATTTGTTGCCCAAAATCCAAGATTAGCCAGTTTGATTAAGGATTTTGAAGATGTTTTCCCGGACGAGTTACCTAAAGGACTACCACCCATCAGAGGAATTGAGCATCAAATTGATCTCATTCCCGGAGCACCCTTGCCTAATAAGCCAGCCTATAGATGTAACCCTTTAGAAACTAAAGAGTTGCAACGACAAATTGAAGAGTTAATGGGTATGGGTTATGTGCGTGAGTCCATGAGTCCATGTGCCGTACCTGCCTTGTTGGTCCCTAAAAAGGATGGAACTTGGAGAATGTGTATTGATAGTAGAGCCGTTAATAACATCACTATCAAGTATAGGTTTCCAATTCCAAGACTTGATGACATGCTTGATGAATTAAGTGGTTCCAAAATATTCTCAAAGGTGGATTTGAGAAGTGGCTATCATCAGATTCGTATGAGGGGAGGTGATGAATGGAAGACTGCATTCAAGACAAAGCATGGGTTGTATGAATGGCTCGTGATGCCATTTGGATTGACCAATGCACCTAGCACATTCATGAGATTGATGAACGAGGTGTTGAGGCCATTTCTTGGCAAGTTCGTGGTGGTGTACCTTGATGATATCCTTATTTACTCTAACAATGAGGATGATCATTTAGATCATTTGTTTCAAGTTTTTTCTGTTTTAAGAACGCAAAGATTGTATGGGAAACTTGAAAAATGTGATTTTATGTTATATGAGGTCACTTTTCTTGGTTACATAGTTTCAGGTAATGGCGTGAAGGTGGATCCTTGCAAGGTTGAAGCAATTCAATCATGGCCTAGTCCAAAAACACTCACGGAGGTCCGTTCTTTCCATGGCCTAGCTTCTTTCTATAGAAGATTTATCAAGAATTTTAGCACACTCATGGCTCCTATAACTGAGTGTACTAAGAAGGGGACGTTTGAATGGACGACACAAGCTCAAAAGGCCTTTGAAGAAGTCAAGGAGAAAATGTGCAACACTCCTATTCTTGCACTCCCTGATTTTTCCAAGCCATTTGAAGTTGAGTGTGACGCAAGTGGGAAGGGGATTGGAGCAGTTTTGATTCAAGAAGGGCGTCCAATTGCTTATTTCAGTGAGAAGTTGAGTCAAGGCAAGTTGAATTATTCCACCTATGATAAAGAGTTCTATGCTATGGTACGAGCTCTAGATCATTGGTCACATTACTTGAGACCACAACCGTTCATATTGCATTCGGACCATGAATCTTTAAGGTTCATCCATGGTCAAAAGAAGTTGAATTCAAGACATGCTAAATGGGTTGAATTCTTGCAAACCTTTAACTTTTCCTCTAAGTACAAGAGTGGAAAGGCTAATGTTGTTGCGGATGCCTTGTCTAGGAGACATAATTTGCTTGGAATTGTCGAAGCAAAGGTACTTGGGTTCGATTTGATCAAGGAGTATTATCAAGAAGATGATGAACTCAAGGGGATAATTGAAAAATGTGTCCATGGAGTCTATGATCTGTTTTCCTTACATAATGGTTTTCTTTTTAAAGGAAATAGATTATGTATTCCAAAATGTCCCATTAGAAGTTTGTTGATACATGAAGCTCATGGGGGAGGACTAGCTGGTCACGTTGGGATTCACAAGACAATGGAGCTTCTTCAAGCTCACTTTTATTGGCCGAAAATGTTAGTCACGGTTCACCATGTGGTTAGTCGTTGTTCTACTTGTCAAAGGGCCAAGATGGTGTTTCACAAAGGTCTTTACAAGCCTTTGCCAGTTCCGGAAAGACCTTGGGAGGATGTGAGCATGGATTTCATTGTGGCTTTACCTAGAACTCAAAGGGGTAAAGACTCAATCATGGTGGTTGTTGATCGGTTTTCAAAAATGGCTCATTTCATTCCTTGTCACAAAACTGAAGATGCCATGAAGGTTGCTAAGCTATACTTTGAAGAGGTGGTTCGTTTTCATGGAGTACCACGCACAATTGTCTCAGATCGTGATACTAAGTTCCTAAGTCATTTTTGGAAGTCTATATGGCGTTTGATGGGGACTAAGTTGCTGTTTTCTACTTCACACCATCCACAAACCGATGGCCAAACTGAAGTGGTGAATAGAATTCTGGGTTCGTTGCTTAGGACCTTGGTTAGTAAGAGTGCTAAGGATTGGGATGTCAAGCTAGCTCATGCCGAGTTTGCTTACAATCGGACTCCTAGTGCTACTACAAAGTACTCTCCTTTTGAAGTAGTATATGGTGTAAATCCTTATGTTCCTATTGATCTCATAGCTTTGCCACAAGACAAGTTCGTTCATGGTGGAGCCAAGGAACAAGCCGAGTTCATGTTGAAGGTCCACAAGGAAGTTAGGAAGAACATTGAAAAGGCAAATGAAGTCTACAAGAACCAAGCCAACAAGAGGGTGAAGAACGTGAAGCAATTTGAAGTTGGGGACTTGGTGTGGATTTACATGAGAAAAGAACGTTTTCCTAGCAGGAGAAAGAACAAACTTATGCCAAGAGCCGAAGGTCCATTTGAGGTTGTGGGGAAGATCAATGACAATGCGTACAAGATTGATTTAGGTGGAAAATATGGGGTCTCAAGCACTTTCAATGTTGGGGATCTTGCGCCGTACTTTGATGATGATGAATTGAGGACAATTCCTTTTGAAGAAGGGGAGGATGACCAAGATGGTCAAAGGGTAAATGTCCAAGATCAAGATGAAGAGGTTCAAAACGATGCTAATATTCCAAATGATCCAAGTAATAGAGAATTGTTTTTGTCCAAAGCATTCTTTACTCCTATACACGGTTTTGGCCCGAAGAGTTTATCAAATGGTTACACTTCACTTAGTGTAATCAACCTTGTTGAAGGCATCAACTGAAGAACCGTTTTTCCAAGCTTAAACACGGTTTTGATGATTGCTGTTTTATGCATTCATTATGGCGTGAATCAAGGCTTGTGTTGGCTTGTGGTGGGCGTAACTTTTGGGAAGCATTAGCTGAATAAACGTCCTCATTACTAGGGGGTTATAGAAGTTAATTCTAGTAGTTGTTGCAAGAATAAAGGAGGCATGAATCAAGGACTTAAAGTGGGGGTTACAAAGCGTGAAAGGGGGAGCTGTTCAGGCATGTACTTGGACGTTTGGAGGACCGTTTGATAGCTTCAAGTGACTGCCATTTCCTTCTTGTTTTAGGCTAGTTTTAGCATCTCTTAATTAGCTTGATTCAATATGTGTAATGGAAGTAAGTTGGACGGTTATGAGCCACTTATTTTCCTAGTTAAGTTTATTTTCTTTTGTTGCATTTATCATTGAATGTAAAGGGTCTTGTGACCTTTGGTTTGTACGTGCACTACTATAAAAGTGTACCAAATGATGAATGAAAAAAAATCCAGAAATTTGTCTTAAAACATTGCGTTTGATTGATTAAAACTTGACTTAGAAATTAGTCAATTTTAAGGTCCAAATTTGAGAGCCAAATTTGAAGAGTGTTAGCTTTGGTTGAGTGTTCCCAAATCTAAGACTTTCGTAGTAGAAGAGTGGGTTGAGTGTTCCCTATTCCAAACTACACCAAACGAAGGGTTGAGTGTTCCCCTTTGTTATATCCGAGTCTAGGGTTGAGTGTTCCCCTATTCTCACCTTTCTTTCTTACGTTTTCACTTCGACCCTTTAACAAACTTCGTTGTAACAAGTTTCTCATCTTGTTACACATCAACTTTCATTTGAATCAATTAGCTTTGTTTAATGCATTTGACTTTCATTTAATTCAAAAAGCTGTGTTTGAATGTGTTTGACTTTTATTTGATTCAAATAGCTTTGTTTGAATGATTTTGACTTTCACTAGATTAAATTAGCTTTTTTCAATGCATTTAACTTTTATTTAATTAAAAAAGCTTTGTCCGAATGTGTTTGACTTTCATTTGATGCAATTAGCTTTGTTTGAATGTGTTTGACTTTCATTTGATTCAATAAGCTTTGTTGAATGCATTTAACTTTCATTTGATTTAAAAAGCTTTGTTTAAATGTGTTTGACTTTCACTTGATTTAATTACTTTTTTTTAATTGCATATGACTTTCAGTTGATTCAAAAAGATTTGTTTGAATGTGCTTGACTTTCATATGATTCAATTAGCATCGTTAAATTGATTTGACAATCATTTGATTCAAAAAGCTTTGTTTGACTTTCACTTGATTCAAATCGCTATTTTGAATGCATTTGAATTTCATTTGATTGAAAAAGCTTTATATGAATGTGTTTGATTTTGATTTGATTAAATTATCTTTGTTTGAATGTGATTGACTTTCATTTGAATCAATTAGCTTTGTTTAATGCATTTGACTTTCATTTAATTCAAAAAGCTGTGTTTGAATGTGTTTGACTTTTATTTGATTCAAATAGCTTTGTTTGAATGATTTTGACTTTCACTTGATTTAAATACCTTTTTTGAATGTGTTTGACTTTCATTTGATTCAAATAGCTTTGTTTGAATGTGTTTGCCTTCCATTGGATTTAATAGCTTTGTTTGAATGTGGTTGACTTTTAATTGATTTAATTTGATCTGTTGAATGCATTTGACTTTCATTTGATTCAAAAAGATTTGTTTGAATGTGTTTGACTTTCATATGATTCAATTAGTATCGTTGAATGCATTTGACAATCATTTGATTCAAAAAGCTATGTTTGAATTTGTTTGACTTTCACTTGATTCAATTAGCTTTTTTGAACTCATTTGACTTTCTTTGGATTCAAAAAGCTTTGTTTGAATGTGTTTGAGTTTCACTTGATTTAAATTAGCTTTGTTTGAATGTGGTTAACTTTCATTTGATTCAATTAGGTTTGTTAGAATGCCATTAACTTTCGTCTGATTCAATTAGGGTTGTTAGAATGCCATTGACTTTCGTTTGATTGAATTAGGTTTGTTAGAATGCCATTGACTTTCATTTGATTTAATTAGCTTTGTTGAATGCATATGACTTTCATTTGATTCAAAAAGTTTTGTTTGAATGTGTTTGACTTTCATTTGATTCAATTAACATCGTTAAACGCATTTGACAGTCATTTGATTCAAAAAACTTTGTTAGAATTACCTCGACTTTCACTTGGTTCATTTAGCTTTTTTGAATGCATTTAACTTTCATTTGATTTAAAAAGCTTTGTTTAAATGTAGTTAACTTTCACTTGATTTAATTACTTTTTTTTAATTGCATTTGACTTTCAGTTGATTCAAAAAGATTTGTTTGAATGTGCTTGACTTTCATATGATTCAATTAGCATCGTTGAATGGATTTGACAATCATTTGATTCAAAAAGCTTGGTTTGACTTTCACTTGATTCAAATCGCTATTTTGAATGCATTTGAATTTCGTTTGATTGAAAAAGCTTTGTTTGAATGTGTTTGATTTTCATTTGATTAAATTAGCTTCGTTTGAATGTGATTGACTTTTATTTGAATTAATTAGCTTTGTTTAATGCATTTGACTTTCATTTAATTCAAAAAGCTTTGTTTGAATGTGTTTGACTTTAATTTGATTCAAATAGCTTTGTTTGAATGATTTTGACTTTCACTAGATTAAATTAGCTTTTTTCAATGCAGTTAACTTTTATTTAATTAAAAAAGCTTTGTCCGAATGTGTTTGACTTTCATTTGATGCAATTAGCTTTGTTTGAATGTGTTTGACTTTCATTTGATTCAACAAGCTTTGTAGAATGCATTTAACTTTCATTTGATTTAAAAAGCTTTGTTTAAATGTGTTTGACTTTCACTTGATTTAATTACTTTTTTTTAATTGCATATGACTTTCAGTTGATTCAAAAAGATTTGTTTGAATGTGCTTGACTTTCATATGATTCAATTAGCATCGTTAAATTGATTTGACAATCATTTGATTCAAAAAGCTTTGTTTGACTTTCACTTGATTCAAATCGCTATTTTGAATGCATTTGAATTTCATTTGATTGAAAAAGCTTTGTATGAATGTGTTTTATTTTGATTTGATTAAATTATCTTTGTTTGAATGTGATTGACTTTCATTTGAATCAATTAGCTTTGTTTAATGCATTTGACTTTCATTTAATTCAAATAGCTGTGTTTGAATGTGTTTGACTTTTATTTGATTCAAATAGCTTTGTTTGAATGATTTTGACTTTCACTAGATTAAATTAGCTTTTTTCAATGCATTTAACTTTTATTTAATTAAAAAAGCTTTGTCCGAATGTGTTTGACTTTCATTTGATGCAATTAGCTTTGTTTGAATGTGTTTGACTTTCATTTGATTCAATAAGCTTTGTTGAATGCATTTAACTTTCATTTGATTTAAAAAGCTTTGTTTAAATGTGTTTGACTTTCACTTGATTTAATTACTTTTTTTTAATTGCATATGACTTTCAGTTGATTCAAAAAGATTTGTTTGAATGTGCTTGACTTTCATATGATTCAATTAGCATCGTTAAATTGATTTGACAATCATTTGATTCAAAAAGCTTTGTTTGACTTTCACTTGATTCAAATCGCTATTTTGAATGCATTTGAATTTCATTTGATTGAAAAAGCTTTATATGAATGTGTTTGATTTTGATTTGATTAAATTATCTTTGTTTGAATGTGATTGACTTTCATTTGAATCAATTAGCTTTGTTTAATGCATTTGACTTTCATTTAATTCAAAAAGCTGTGTTTGAATGTGTTTGACTTTTATTTGATTGAAATAGCTTTGTTTGAATGATTTTGACTTTCACTTGATTTAAATACCTTTTTTGAATGTGTTTGACTTTCATTTGATTCAAATAGCTTTGTTTGAATGTGTTTGCCTTCCATTGGATTTAATAGCTTTGTTTGAATGTGGTTGACTTTTAATTGATTTAATTTGATCTGTTGAATGCATTTGACTTTCATTTGATTCAAAAAGATTTGTTTGAATGTGTTTGACTTTCATATGATTCAATTAGTATCGTTGAATGCATTTGACAATCATTTGATTCAAAAAGCTATGTTTGAATTTGTTTGACTTTCACTTGATTCAATTAGCTTTTTTGAACTCATTTGACTTTCTTTGGATTCAAAAAGCTTTGTTTAAATGTGTTTGAATTTCACTTGATTTAAATTAGCTTTGTTTGAATGTGGTTAACTTTCATTTGATTCAATTAGGTTTGTTAGAATGCCATTAACTTTCGTCTGATTCAATTAGGGTTGTTAGAATGCCATTGACTTTCGTTTGATTGAATTAGGTTTGTTAGAATGCCATTGACTTTCATTTGATTTAATTAGCTTTGTTGAATGCATATGACTTTCATTTGATTCAAAAAGTTTTGTTTGAATGTGTTTGACATTCATTTGATTCAATTAACATCGTTGAACGCATTTGACAGTCATTTGATTCAAAAAACTTTGTTAGAATTACCTAGACTTTCACTTGGTTCATTTAGCTTTTTTGAATGCATTTAACTTTCATTTGATTTAAAAAGCTTTGTTTAAATGTAATTAACTTTCACTTGATTTAATTACTTTTTTTTTATTGCATTTGACTTTCAGTTGATTCAAAAAGATTTGTTTGAATGTGCTTGACTTTCATATGATTCAATTAGCATCGTTGAATGGATTTGACAATCATTTGATTCAAAAAGCTTTGTTTGACTTTCACTTGATTCAAATCGCTATTTTGAATGCATTTGAATTTCATTTGATTGAAAAAGCTTTGTTTGAATGTGTTTGATTTTCATTTGATTAAATTAGCTTTGTTTGAATGTGATTGACTTTTATTTGAATTAATTAGCTTTGTTTAATGCATTTGACTTTCATTTAATTCAAAAAGCTTTGTTTGAATGTGTTTGACTTTAATTTGATTCAAATAGCTTTGTTTGAATGTTTTTTACTTTCACTTGATTTAAATACCTTTTTTAAATGCGTTTGACTTTCATTTGATTCAAATAGCATTTCTTGAATGTGTTTGACTTTCATTTGGTTCAAATAGCTTTGTTTAAATGTGTTTGATTTTCATTTGATTCAATTAGCTTTGCTTGAATGTGGTTAACTTTCAATTGAGTCAATTTGCTCTGTTGAATGCATTTGACTTTCATTTGATTCAAAAAGTTTTGTTTGACTGTCATATGATTCAATTAGCCTCGTTGAATGCATTTGACAATCATTTGATTCAAAAAGCTTTGTTTGAATTCTTTGGACTTTTAGTTGATTCAATTAGCTTTTTTAAAAGCATTTGACTTTCATATGATTTAATTAGCTTTGTTTGAATGTTTTTGACTTTCATTTGATGCAATTAGCTTTGTCTGAATGTGTTTGACTTTCGTTTGATTTAATTATCTTTTTTGAATGCATTTGACTTTCATTTGATTCAGATAGCATTGTTTGAATGTGTTTGACTTTCATTTGATTCAAATAGCTTTGTTTAAATGTGTATGCCTTCCATTGGATTTAATTAGCTTTGTTTGAATGTGGTTGACTTTTAAGTGATTCAATTTGATCTGTTGAATGCATTTGACTTTCATTTGATTCAAAAATATTTGTTTGAATGTGTTTGACTTTCATATGATTCAATTAGTATTGTTGAATGCATTTGACAATCATTTGATTCAAAAAGCTATGTTTGAATTTGTTTGACTCTCACTTGATTTAATTAGCTTTTTTGAACTCATTTGACTTTCTTTGGATTCAAAAAGCTTTGTTTGAATGTGTTTTAATTTCACTTGATTTAAATTAGCTTTGTTTGAATGTGGTTAACTTTCATTTGATTCAATTAGCTTTGTTTGAATGTGGTTGACTTTCATTTGATTCAATTAGGTTTGTTGGAATGCCATTGACTTTTGTTTGATTTAATTATATTATTTATAGACTAAAACTAACTATTCCTAGCCTTGATCCCAAAGTATCCTAGATAGAATAGGAAAACCAATTCTAATGGAACTAGGAAACTAGTAATAAGACTAGTTCTAATTAACCTAAAACTTCTTAAAACAATTCCTAATTGACTTAGAAATTATTTGAAAATAAAATAACAGAAATTAAGAAGATTCATAATTGCTTAAACCAAGAAAAACCCTTTCAAGTGAAAGGTAAAAACTTGCAAGCAAAAACTCTAGAAAATCATGCTTTTCGTTCTGTCGCCGAAACTCTTTGCACGTGCAACCAAGGTGGTGCACGCGCCTGACCAATGTCAAGGTGGGTCCAAGGCGGAGCTAGGGAGTCGGCGCGTGGGCCAGGAGTCGGCGCGTGGCAGCATGTGTGCTCGTCGGAAGTGAACTTCGCAATTTCTTCTTCTTTGTAATTCGTGCTTGTTTCTTTCCAATTTAAGCTATTGGATCTTTCCCTGTTTATTATCTTGTTTATTTTCTTGTTTGGGCAGCCCATAATGAAGCTATTTGGACCTTCTACAAGTGTCTTGGACCCTTCAAAAGAATTAGCCTCTTGATTCACATCACCGAATGCGAGTGACTTTCATTTGATGCAATTATCTTTGTTTGAATGTGTTTGACTTTCATTTGATTCAATAAGCTTTGTTGAATGCATTTAACTTTCATTTGATTTAAAAAGCTTTGTTTAAATGTGTTTGACTTTCACTTGATTTAATTACTTTTTTTTAATTGCATATGACTTTAAGTTGATTCAAAAAGATTTGTTTGAATGTGCTTGACTTTCATATGATTCAATTAGCATCGTTGAATGGATTTGACAATCATTTAATTCAAAAAGTTGTTTTTTGACTTTCACTTGATTCAAATCGCTATTTTGAATGCATTTGAATTTCATTTGATTGAAAAAGCTTTGTTTGAATGTGTTTGATTTTTATTTGATTAAATTAGCTTTGTTTGAATGTAATTGACTTTCATTTGAATCAATTAGATTTGTTTAATGCATTTGACTTTCATTTAATTAAAAAAGCTTTGTTTGAATGTGTTTGACTTTCACTAGATTAAATTAGCTTTTTTGAATGCATATAACTTTTATTTAATTAAAAAGGCTTTGTTCGAATGTGTTTGACTTTCATTTGATGCAATTAGCTTTGTTTGAATGTGTTTGACTTTCATTTGATTCAATAAGCTTTGTTGAATGCATTTAACTTTCATTTGATTTAAAAAGCTTTGTTTAAATGTGTTTGACTTTGACTTGATTTAATTACTTTTTTTTAATTGCATATGACTTTCAGTTGATTCAAAAAGATTTGTTTGAATGTGCTTGACTTTCATATGATTCAATTAGCATCGTTGAATGGATTTGACAATCATTTGATTCAAAAAGATTTGTTTGACTTTCACTTAATTCAAATCGCTATTTTGAATGCATTTGAATTTCCATTGATTGAAAAAGCTTTGTTTGAACGTGTTTGATTTTTATTTGATTAAATTAGCTTTGTTTGAATGTGATTGACTTTCATTTGAATCAATTAGCTTTGTTTAATGCATTTGACTTTCATTTAATCAAAAAGCTTTGTTTGAAAGTGTTTGACTTTTATTTGATTCAAATAGCTTTGTTTGAATGATTTTGACTTTCACTTGATTTAAATACCTTTTTTTAATGTGTTTGACTTTCATTTGATTCAAATAGCTTTGTTTGAATGTGTTTGCCTTCCATTGGATTTAATTAGCTTTGTTTGAATGTGGTTGACTTTTAATTGATTCAATTTGATCTTTTGAATGCATTTGACTTTCATTTGATTCAAAAAGATTTGTTTGAATGTGATTGACTTTCATATGATTCAATTAGTATCGTTGAATGCATTTGACAATCATTTGATTCAAAAAGCTATGTTTGAATTTGTTTGACTTTCACTTGATTCAATTAGCTTTTTTGAACTCATTTGACTTTCTTTGGATTCAAAAAGCTTTGTTTGAATGTGTTTGAATTTCACTTGATTTAAATTAGCTTTGTTTGAATGTAGTTAACTTTCATTTGATTCAATTAACTTTGTTTGAATGTGGTTGACTTTTATTTGGTTCAATTAGGTTTGTTAGAATTCCATTGACTTTCGTTTGATTCAATTAGGTTTGTTAGAATGCCATTGACTATCATTTGATTCAATTACCTTTGTTGAATGCATATGACTTTCATTTGATTCAAAAAGCTTTGTTTGAATGTGTTTGACTTTCATTTGATTCAATTAGCATCGTTGAACGCATTTAACAATCATTTGATTCAAAAAACTTTGTTTGAATTACCTATACTTCACTTGATTCAATTAGCTTTTTTGAACGTATTTTACTTTCATTTCATTTAAAAAGCTTTGTTTAAATGTGATTTACTTTCACTTGATTTAATTACTTTTATTTAATTGCATTTGACTTTCAGTTGATTCAAAAAGATTTGTTTGAATGTGCTTGACTTTCATATGATTCAATTAGCATCGTTGAATGGATTTGACAATCATTTGATTCAAAAAGCTTTATTTAACTTTCACTTGATTCAAATCGCTATTTTGAATGCATTTGAATTTCATTTGATTGAAAAAGATTTGTTTGAATGTGTTTAATTTTCATTTGATTAAATTAGCTTTGTTTGAATGTGATTGACTTTCATTTGAATCAATTAGCTTTGTTTAATGCATTTGACTTTCATTTAATTAAAAAAGCTTTGTTTGAATGTGTTTGACTTTCACTAGATTAAATTAGCTTTTTTGAATGCATTTAACTTTTATTTAATTAAAAAAGCTTTGTTCGAACGTGTTTGACTTTCATTTGATGCAATTAGCTTTGTTTGAATGTGTTTGACTTTCATTTGATTCAATAAGCTTTGTTGAATGCATTTAACTTTCATTTGATTTAAAAAGCTTTGTTTAAATGTGTTTGACTTTCACTTGATTTAATTACTTTTTTTTAATTGTATATGACTTTCAGTTGATTCAAAAAGATTTGTTTGAATGTGCTTGACTTTCATATGATTCAATTGGCATCGTTGAATGGATTTGACAATCATTTCATTCAAAAAGCTTTGTTTAACTTTCACTTGATTCAAATCGCTATTTTGAATGCATTTGAATTTCATTTGATTGAAAAAGCTTTGTATGAATGTGTTTGACTTTCGTTTGATTTAATTATCTTTTTTGAACGCATTTGACTTTCATTTGATTCAGATAGCATTGTTTGAATGTGTTTGACTTTCATTTGATTCAAATAGCTTTGTTTGAATGTGTTTGCCTTCCATTGGATTTAATTAGCTTTGTTTGAATGTGTTTGACTTTTAAGTGATTCAATTTGATTTGTTGAATGCATTTGACTTTCATTTGATTCGAAAAGATTTGTTTGAATGTGTTTGACTTTCATATGATTCAATTAGTATCGTTGAATGCATTTGACAATCATTTGATTCAAAAAGCTATGTTTGAATTTGTTTGACTTTAACTTGATTCAATTAGCTTTTTTGAACTCATTTGATTTTCTTTGGATTCAAAAAGCTTTGTTTGAATGTGTTTGAATTTCACTTGATTTAAATTAGCTTTGTTTGAATGTGGTTAACTTTCATTTGATTCAATTAGCTTTGTTTGAATGCGGTTGACTTTCATTTGATTCAATTAGGTTTGTTAGAATGCCATTGACTTTCGTTTGATTCAATTAGGTTTGTTAGAATGCCATTTGTTTCGGGGTTTTCTGATGTCCTGCGGGAGAGTTACAATTCCGAGACTGGAAACGGACGTCTGTACCTGCAAAACAAACAAATGCTTCGGATGATTGGAGATCCGCCTCCGACGGTCAAGTTAGTACTTGATTAAGGAGTAATTAATGCGGAAATTAAAGTGATTGGGTCTCTCTAGGTGAGAGTGTTTAATGTGTGTAATCTGCGTTTTCTGCGTAATCTCCCTTAATGAGGATTAAGGGAGGTATTTATAACCTCAGCAAACGTGCCAATCTAGGTTTAGGTTAACCTTGGGCTGATTGGGCTTCCCTCGGAAGTTAGGCCTAGGTGACCGGTTATCCCAGGTGTCATGGGAAGGACACGTGTCGTGTCGTAATTGGTCCATAGTGGACGGATCATTGCTTGACACGTGGCAGGCTCTTATTGGCCCATGTGACGGACACATGGTGGAACCTGATTGGTCCACTTGTCAGATGGTGATTGGTGGGGAAAAATCCCCTAATCATTTGCCCCTCACAGGTGGCACGTGACTGGTCACGTGTTACCTGTGACAGGTATCGCCCTGTAACAGGCGACGGCCTGCTACAGGTGTCACTCGGCGAGAGGCCGAGAGATTCTCCCGCCAAAATTTTGAATTCTGGAAGTGACCCTTCGCCTTCTCACTTCGCCTATATAAAGGAGTGTTGACTTCGGTCATTTTCACACTTGGAAACTTTGTGAGAGAACATTCGGACCCCTGAACTTGCTCTGACATTTTGGACCCTTTCTGCCTACCGCCTGCTCTAACAAGCCGACTGCAAAGGATTTTCAGAACTTCATCAATCGTCACTCGTTTAGGTAACCGTCGGTTCTCTTACTCTTAATTTTCTCTTTACTTTATTCTTTTTTGAAATGGCACCACGGAAGCACACGACACGACCTAGGTTAGTGATCAGCCGGTCACCGGGGACGGTGAATCTAGGACTAGGAGTGCCGCCTGCCCTTTTCTGGACCCATCTTTGCCCTTTATACAAAGTGTGACTGTATCTGTGTCTATGTAGAGCATGATGGCCAGAACAAAAAAGACTGCCAGGATCTCAAACTCAGACGGCTCCTCCCACAGGGTGCCGATTAGTGAAACATCTGACCAGGCGCCAGATGTGGAAGTGAAACAAAGCGGCTTGAAAGCCGACAGTTCTGAGGGAGGAGTCAAAGCGACCCCTTCCCATTTTACAGTTGACAATTCTACATTCTCTCCTGCTCCTTTTAAAGGAGAGTAGGCGGGCCCCTCCGGGAGAGGGGAGGAATCGTCCTCTTCGGACTCGTCAGAGGACGATTCCGAGTCTAGCTCTTCTGGCCATGCTTCTCTGGACACAGAAGAGAAAAACAGTCGCCTACAAGAGGCGAGGCTTTCTCACGCAGTTGAGAACGGGGACGATTGGGCGGAGCCATCCGCCTCTCACCGAGAGCAAAATACCCCCTACTACTGCACAGTACCTCGGGGCCGGATCACAGCCATGCAAGAGAAAGTGGAGAGCTTTATCGCAAACCACACAATGGGCCCCAACTTTTTAGTGTTCGTGCCGGATCCAGAAGACACAGTCGTCTGGCCGGCTGGTACCAGTTATGATGGCGCCTGCTTTGGCTGCTACGAGGCGACCATCAAGGCTAGGCTGCGCTTCCCACTACATCCGGTTGTTCAGCGGATCTTTAATGGGTATGAGTTGGGGTTATGGCAGTTAGCCCCGAACTCCTGGGTCAACGTACTCGGTTATGTGGCCGGTGCGAACTGCACGAGGTAGAGCCGAACTTCGAGGCTTTCGCCCACATGAACTACCTCAGCCGGACCCCTAAGGCAGGTGGTACCGGCTGGTATCAATTGACGAGCCACAGGGGCTACCTCATGACGAGAGGTAAAGCAAACAAATGGAAGGACTGGCGGAGCACCTTCCTTATCATTGAGAGTTCAGACACAGAGCTGAACAAGCGCTTCAATAGGTGGAACAGGAATTCGCCCCTTCTTGCAAGCGGCCGCAGCATGCCGCCTGTTTCCCCCAAGGCTAAGAAAGAGATCCTAGATAAAGGACTCTTCAAAGTAGAGTCGAAGGTGAACTCTACTTCAGGGGTACGAGAGCAAGTACCCCTGCACTGCGTCCCGAGCTTCAAATGGCTCTACGGCGAGTACTTTTTGGCCGCCTGTGGCCTCAGCAGTCGGTGCTCAAGAGGTAGCCGGCCTTTCCAATACTCTGTTGTTCCATGCATTTCTTGCTATGACTTTTATTAACTTTGCTATTTGTTTTTGCAGCGGACGCCATGAGCAAAATTACCGCCTCCAAGACTGCGGCGACCATGTTGCGGGCCTCCATCATGCAACAGTCTTCAACCGACTCCCCAAAGAAGGGGGCACCCTTGGTGGGCTTCGAACCTTTCACCCTCTTTTTGGAGTTGTGTTTATGCATATACTGACTCTTTTCTTCTTTTTTAGACGGGCGCTCCAAGAGCTTCTTCTTCCCAACAGCCGGACCCCAAGGCCCGGAAGACGACTGTTGCGAGCTCTCCTGGTTCTGCCAGGAAACATGTGGCGGCTGAGAAACAGCCGGCCACTTCTTCTAAAACTCCAACTGGGCCACCTAGAAGTATGAAATTGTCCTTGTAAATTTTAGACTTGCTCCCTCCTTTACTAGGTCTAATCCGTTTGTTTATGCTTGATGCAGCCGGCCCTCAGGAGCCTGACTTGGTCGAGGTGGCCAAGTCTATGATCAAGGCCGTTCCTCCAGCTGAAAGGGAGGCGGTCAGGGGTGTCGGCACCCTTGACCTAGACGGGATTGCAGGGGTCCTTGCTGAGGTATACTTAGCATATTTTTGAGTATTTGGATTCCAGGACGCCTGTTTTCTTTTTTGTTTTGAAACTGACGCCTGTTCCCCTTTTTACTTAGGCCCTGCTCCGAGTGAACGGCCTTCGCAAGCCGCTTGATCGGAAGAACAAAGAGGTAAAGGCTGCAAAAGCTATGGCCGCCTCTGACTGTGATAAGGCAATGTTTCAAATTGCCCAAAATGAAGTTTTGACCATTGATATTCTTTATTATCAGGCGCAGGCTACCGCCGCTATCCGGCTCAGTTAGAGGCGGCCCAGAAGAGGAATAGCGAGCTGGAGGCGACCATCAACAACCTCAAGGCCGAGCTGAGACCTCTTCGCCAAAAGATGTCCTCATACGAAACCTTGGAGAAATCCTTGGCGAGCGTAAAGGTACGCCTGGTGACCCAGGAGAAGATTCTTACTTAGGAGCTCTCGGAAAAGGCCGAGCAAGAAAAGAAAGAGCTGGTCCAGGAGATGATGGAAGACTCTGCTCAAATCCAGCGCATGACTTGGGGCCGCCTCTTCCCCAATGCCGACTTTGCCTTATGGGAAAAAAACGTACCGCCAGTGTTCTGATAGATATAATCAAGAGATCCTGGCGGCTGCTGAGGAAGAGGCGTTGGAGGAGGAGGAGCAGCCGGTAGTGGCGCTTGTGCCGCTTGGGGGTAATGCATCAAAGAAGGATGCAGCTGAAGCCGAGTCCAGCAAGAAGAGTCTGACCAGGCGACAAGCTGCTAATATTGAAGATCTGCCCCCTTCTTAAGCTTTATGTCTTCTTTCCACGGCCTGCGTGCCGTTTGTTTGTATTTACCCGGCCAGGGGGCCGGGGCTCTGAATATTTTGCCGGTCTTTAATGACCGGCTTCTTTTTAATGAATATTTTTGTTTTGCTTCAAATTTGTTTAAGTATTGAATATTCTGATATCCAATTGTACACTATACCGACTGTTTTGCATGGCCGATAGTTGCAGACAGGTACGGATAGTTAGTCACGCCGCCTATGCCCCTGGACGACTGGTTGTCTGTTTCCAGGCTAGACGATCAGTCGGCCATTTATCCAATCGGTATTCGAACCATTTTAAATGACTTGGACCTCCTGTCATTTGTAAAATTAACCAAGTAGGAAAGTTGTTTCCTACTTGTCATGCTTTTAGGCTAGAGACTTTAGGCCGTCTAGGCCGACTGTTTCCCGCCATATAATCTAGTGAACAGGTGCTGTATGAACACCTTTTTAGTTTCATACTAAATTTTTAAGGAGTGACCAAGTAAACATGATTGTTACCTAGTCGCCAAGTAACTAAGTAGTAGAGGTATCAAGCGGTGGGTACCGGTTGTTCCCCTTTATTCGCCAATGTTTGTTGGCTTTTAACTCATAGATTGTTAACCTAGCAGGAAGTAGTGGTTGAGAGCCCCTGTTTGCTAAAAACAGGCGGACGACTCATACCTTTTAGGCTCCATACTAAGTTTGAGAGAGTGACTATGAGTTAACTTTGGTGTTACTCAGTCGCTGTCACTCCTGCTTGAGTAGTAAAGGTACCAGGCGGCGGAGGCCGGCTGAACCTTTTGATTCGCCAATGTTTGTTGGCTATTAACTCAAGAGGTACCCCCTGCATTTATCCCAAGTAATACAGGCGGTCATCTGACTCAGATGCCAACTGCTACCACTGGTTTGGTTAGTGATAGAGCTATCCTTGTCTCAAAAACGGCTACGTGGTTGCCCTTGGGGAAAGTCGTATAGGTGCCGTGTAATTAGTTTATAGAGCAATGTTCCACCCAAAGGAAGCTGCTCTCTGCGACGAATTTCATCCGGAGGGATGCCGCCGGACGCCTGCTATGATGTTGGGACAGGTCGAATTAGTTTAAAGATTGGATCAGTTGGCTTGGCGCCTGGACTGATCATTCGGCTTGTGGAATTGGTTAGTTCTTGGTGAACGTAGGTGCTAAGTAAGAGGAGGGTAGCCGCCTGTTTAGGCACAGGGTCGGCCAGGCCCTGATCATTTTTAGCTAAGTATAAGGGGGGTGGTTGTGTGCTTTGGAACCAGTCGGCCCTCTTCTATGGAGAGTAGCCGACTATATATCCAGACGGCATGCCCCTATGGTGATAAGAGTAAAATATTCAATGGAGAGTAGCCGACTGTAATGGTACAGGCGGCATGCCCCTCTGAAGATACAGTAAAATACTCAATGGAGAGTAGCCGACTGTAAAGGTACAGACGGCATGCCCCTCTTAAGTAAGAATAAAAATTAAACATGGAGAGTAGCCGACTGTTTGTCAGTAGGCATGCCCCACTTAAGTAAAAATGAAAACTGAGTATGGAGAGTAGCCGACTGTTTGTTAGTAGGCGTGCCCCTCTTAGTACAAAATTGAATATTAAGTATGCAAACTTTTATTAAGTAGCCCTTGACTATTTATATCATTCAAAAGAAATATTTCTTAAGATTATCTGCATTCCAAGTTCGAGGCAACGGTTGGCCGTCTGGTGTTTTCCAGACGGTAGGTACCATCCCTGACCTCTTCACAGATACGGTAGGGTCCTTCCCAGTTGGGAGTTAGTTTGCCAGACTCATTAGCCCTTCCAACTGCTTCCATTTTTCTAAGTACAAAGTCCCCCACTTTGAGTGGACGCTTGTGTACTTTTTTGTTGTATGATCTAGTCATTCTCAGGCGGTAAATTTCATGGCGCAAGACAGCATTGCCCCTCCTTTCAGGAAGTGAGTCTAATGCCAGGCGCATGGCTTCCCAGTTTGCCTCTTCGTCATATAGCATTACTCGAAGAGTCGGCTCGTAGTGTTCTATTGGAAGAACAGCTTCCGCACCATAAGTTAGGAGGAATGGAGTTTCTTTAGTCGCCCCTTTTTCAGTCGTCCTAATGGCCCAGAGAACATGTGGTAATTCATCCGCCCATAGGCCGCCTGCTCGTTCAATCTTTTTTCTTGAGACCGTCTGAGATGATTTTATTAAAGGCTTCTACCTGGCCGTTTGCTTGTGGACGGCCGACAGATGCAAAATAGTGTGCAATTCCTTGGTTACCCAACCAGCTTTTGAGAACAGGCGTCTCAAATTGGGGACCATTATCAAAAACCATAGACATGGGAACCCCGAACCGAGTGATGACATTTTTCCAGATGAATGAAATTACATCATTCGTCATGATTCCCTTTACAGCCTCCGCCTCTACCCATTTAGTGAAGTAGTCGACTACAACAAGTATGTACCTCCTTCCACCTGTAGCAGGCGTATATGGACCCAGAATATCCATGCCCCACTTAGCAAACGGTAGTGGGCTATGAATGGTAGTGAGGTCAGTAGCCGGACGGTGAATTAGTTTGCCAAACCTTTGGCACTTGTCACATTTTTTCACCATCTCCATCGCATCTGCTTCTAAAGTAGGCCAAAAGTAGCCCTGCCGCCTTGCTCGTTGAGCAAGCGTCCTACCGCCTATATGGGAAGCACAGTAACCAGAGTGAAGATCGTCCAGTATCTCTCGCCCCTTTTCTGGAGTAACACACTTTAAGAAGGGTTGAAGGTACCCCCTTTTGTGAAGTTTTCCCTTTATTATTTCAAAACTGGTTGCTCGTTTTTTCAGTGCTGCCGCCTGTTGATGATCATCCGGCAGGGTACCGTTTGTCAGATATGCCCTGATAGGATCCATCCAGGTTGAGCTTCTGTCTAGGATTCCAATAGGGTCTTCCTCGATGCTTCTCTTCTCCATTACTTCCCAAAAAAAGTTCGAGGAGTATCACAGGAGGCGGATGATGCTAATTTTGAAAGTGCATCCGCCTGGTTGTTTTCTGATCTCGGCACTTGGGTAAGATGGAAATCCTCAAGGGAGTCGACTGCTTGTCGGACCGCCTGTAAATACTTGATCATGGCCGGATGGGTTGCTTCGTATTCGCCATTGTACTGACTCACTATCAATTGTGAATCGGAAACAGGCGTCTATTTTTCTTGCCCCTGTCGCCTTGCACATGCGAATTCCGGCTAGTAAAGCTTCATATTCTGCCTCATTGTTTGAGGCCTGAAAACTGAAGCGTAGAGCATACTCGTACATGTCTTCCTCTGGCGACTGACATATGACGCCTGCTCCACAACAATTTGAAGTAGAGCTTCCATCACATATACCTTCCAGACTTGGTCTGGAACTTGAGAGTCAGGAGGACGAGTCATCTCAATAATAAAGTCAGCAAAGGCTTGCCCCTTCACTGCTTTTCTAGGCTCGAAGGTAACTTCGAGGCTCTGTATTTCTATGGCCCATTTGATCATTCGGCCTGACGACTCCATGATGGTTAGTGGCCGCTTGATAGGTTGGTCTGTATACACGACGACTGCATGTGCCAAAAAGTAGGGCTTCAATTTTTTAACAGCCATGAAGAGTGCAAGACCAAATTTCTCCACTAAGGGATACCTCAACTCAGCATTTTTCAGTACATGACTGACAAAGTAGACCGGGAGCTGACAGTCGTTCTCTTTCAGCAAGGAGAACAGCGCTTAACGCATGATCAGAGACGGCCAGGTACATGTAGAGTACTTCTTTTGGGCAAAAGGGCTGACCAGCCTCGGCAAGGAATGCAAGTGAACTTTCGATTTCTAGAAGGCCGCCCTCAGCATCCGGCCCCCATTCAAACCTTGCCTTTTTCTTAATTGCCTGGAAAAAGTATAGGCAATTTGTCGCCTGATCGGCTTAGAAATCTTCCCAAGGCCGCCAGACAACCTGTTAACTTCTGAACCTCTCGGATGGTACGAGGCGACTGCATGTCGATGACCGCCTGCACCTTCTCAGGGTTCGCCTCTATTCCTCTCTGATTGATAAGGAATCCGAGAAATTTCCCAGACTCAACTCCAAAGACACATTTCTTGGGATTGAGCATGCCATGGTGCCGCCTGAGTGTGGCGAAAGTTTCTCGGAGGTCCGACATATGATCTTTCTGAAGTTTAGACTTGACAATCATATCATCAATATATGCCTCAACATTTCTCCCAATCTGATCAAAGAACACAGTGTTTATCATTCGCTGGAAAGTGGCCGGGGCATTCTTAAGACCAAACGGCATGACCGTGTAACAGTATAACCCCTGATCAGTGACGAAGGTTGTCTTCTCCTAATCTTTCTTCCATAAAGGAATTTGATGGAAACCAGAGTAGGCGTCCATAAAGCTCATCAAAGCATGGCCGCTGTTGAGTCGACCAGGTTATCAATTTTAGGCAGAGCGTAACTGTCTTTGGGGCACGCCTTGTTTAAGTCTGTGTAGTCTACACACATTTGCCAGGTGCCATTCGGCTTTTTAACAAGCACCACATTTGCAACCCAGTCTGGGAAGTAACATTGCCGAATTAACCCTGCATTAAGTAATTTTTTAACTTCGGCGGCTGCCGCCTGACTTCTTTCTTCGCCATGGTTCCGCTTCTTCTGCCGTACCGGCTTCTTTTTTCGGATCCACGGCCAGTTTATGTACCGCCAGATCAGGACTAATGCCTGGCATTTCATGGACTTCGAATGCAAAGATGTCCTTGTATTCTTTCAATAGTTTGTGAAAGTCGTCACCCAGGTCCCTTAGAGCAGTCGTCCCAACCTTGATTGTTCAGTCAGGACGCGAGTCATCTAACATCAGGTCCGTATGCTCACCAGATGGCTGAGGGCGAAATTCATCCGGCCGCTCCTCTGCCAATGATTGCTATTTTCTGTCTTTTCTTGCGGCCCCTGTCTGGGATGCCTTTCTCTTCTTGCCGTCTACTTCTTGAACAGGCGCACTCTCCTTGACATTGTCAAGGTCTATTTTTCCACCGCTCGACATAATGGCCATAACAGTGGCTTGACATCCGAGAGATAGCACTCTCGGGCCATCCTCTGATCTCCCCTTAGGGACCCAACTGTTCCATTATCCCTCTCAAACTTGAGCAACATAAGAGATGGGATTATAACAGCCTTGGAATTATTCAGGGTTGGTCGTCCCAGAATCATGTTGTAGGCCGAGAGTTCTTCTACTACCAAGAACCGGACTACCATGTGTCGTCCTTCCCTTTTTCACCCAGGCGGATGGGTAAATCCACTCGTCCCACTGGGTGGACGACTCCCCCTCCAAACCCTACTAAAGGGTGGGGTGCCGGATGTATGCAATCAGTCT
>NW_018744732.1:0-21413 GCF_001683475.1 Chenopodium quinoa
CAAATGAAAGTCAAACACATTCAAATAAAGTTATTTGAATCAAATGAAAGTCAAATACATTCTACAAAGCTAATTGAATCAAATGAAAGTCAAACACATTCAAACAAAGCTATTTGAATCAAATGAAAGTTAAATACATTCTACAAAGCTAATTGAATCAAATGTAAGTGAAACACATTCAAATAAAGCTATTTGAATCAAATGAAAGTCAAATACATTCTACAAAGCTAATTGAATCAAATGAAAGTCAAACACATTCAAACAAAGCTATTTGAATCAAATAAGAGTCAAATAATTCAAAAAAACCTAATTAAATCAAATAAAAGTAAAATACATTCTACAAAGCTAATTGCATCAAATGAAAGTCAAACACATTCAAACAAAGCCTTTTAAATCAAATGAAAGTCAAACACATTCAAAAAAGCTTTTTAATTTAAATGAAAGTCAAACACATTCAAACAAAGCTATATAAATCAAATGAAAGTGAAATGCATTCTACAAAGCAAATTGAATTAAATGAAATTCAAACTCATTCAAACAAAGCTATTTGAATCAAATGACAGTCAAATACATTCTACAAAGCTAATAGAATCAATTGAAAGTCAAACACATTCAAACAAAGCTATTTGAATCAAATGAAAGTCAAATACATTCTACAAAGCTAATTGAATCAAATGAAAGTCAAACATTCAACAAAGCTAATTGAAAAAATGAAAGTCAAACACATTCAAACAGCTAATTGAATCAAATGAAAGTCAAATACGTTCAACAAAGCTAGTTGAATCAAATGAAAGTCAAACACATTCAAACAAAGCTGTTTGAAGAAAATGAAAGTAAAATACATTCTACAATGCAAATTGAAACAAACGAAAGTCAAACACAGTCAAACAAAGTTATTTGACTCAAATGAAAGTCAAACACATTCAAACAAAGCTATTTAAATCAAATGAAAGTCAAACAGATTCAAACAAAGCTATTTGACTCAAATGAGAGTCAAATACATTAAAACAAGCTAATTAAATCAAATAAAAGTCTAATACATTCTAAAAAAGCTAATTGAATTAAATTAAAGTCAAACACATTCAAGCAAAGCTAATAGAATCAAATGAAAGTCAAACACATTCAAACAAAGATTTCGAATCAAATGAAAGTCAATACATTCTATAAAAGCTAATTGAATCAAATGAAATTCAAACACATTCAAACAAAGCTATTTGAATCAAATGACAGTCAAATACATTCACAAAGCAATAGACATTCAAACAAAGCTAATTGAATAAATGAAAGTCAAATTTCAACAAAGCTAATTGAAATCAAATGAAAGTCAAACACATTCAAACAAAGCTAATTGAATCAAATGAAAGTCAAATACATTCAACAAAGCTAATTGAATCAAATGAAAGTCAAAGCTAATTGAATCAAATGAAAGTCACATTCAAACAAAGCTATTTTAATCAATGAAAGTCATTTACATTCTACAAAGCTAATTGATACAAATGAAAGTCAATCACATTCAAACAAAGCTATTTGAATCAAATGAAAGTCAAACTCATTCAAACAAAGCTATTTGAATCAAATGAAGTCAAATACATTCTACAAAGCTAATAGAATCAATTGAAAGTCAAACACATTCAAACAAATTATTTGAATCAAATGAAAGTCAAATACATTCTACAAAGCTAATTGAATCAAATGAAAGTCAAACACATTCAAACAAAGCTAATTGAATCAAATGAAAGTCAAACACATTCAAACAAAGCTATTAATCAAATACATTCTACAAAGCTAATTGAATCAAATGAAAGTCAAACACATTCAAACAAAGCTGTTGAAGAAAATGAAAGTAAAATACATTCTACAATGCAAATTGAAACAAACGAAAGTCAAACACATTCAAACAAAGCTATTTGAATCAAATGAAAGTCAAACATTCAAACAAAATCAAATACATTAAACAAAGCTAATTAATTAAATAAAAGTCTAATACATTCTACAAAGCTAATTGAATTCAATTAAAGTCAAACACATTCAAACAAAGCTAATAGAATCAAATGAAAGTCAAACACATTCAAACAAAGATTTCGAATCAAATGAAAGTCAAATACATTCTATAAAGCTAATTGAATCAAATGAAATTCAAACACATTCAAACAAAGTTATTGAATCAAATGACAGTCAAATACATTCTACAAAGCTAATAGAAACAAATTGAAAGTTAAACGCATTCAAACAAAGCTAATTGAATAAAATGAAAGTCAAATACGTTCAACAAAGCTAATTGAATCAAATGAAAGTCAAACACATTCAAACAAAGCTAATTGAATCAAATGAAAGTCAAATACAAAGCTAAGAATCAAATGAAGTCAAACACATTCAAACAAAGCTATTGAATCAAATGAAAGTCAAACATTCAAAAAGCTAATTCAAATCAATGAAAGTCAAACAAAAGCTAATTGAATCAAATGAAAGTCAAACATTCAACAAAGCTAATTGAATCAAATGAAAGTCAAACAACATTCAAACAAAGAAATCAAATGAAAGTCAAACACATTCAAAAAAGCTTTTTAAATTAAATGAAAGTTAAACACATTCAAACAAAGCTATATAAATCAAATGAAAGTGAAATGCATTCTACAAAGCAATTGAATAAATGAAATTCAAACACATTCAAACAAAGCTATTTGAATCAAATGACAGTAAAAACATTCTACAAAGCTAATTGAATCAAATGAAAGTCAAACACATTCAAACAAAGCTATTTGAAGAAATGAAAGTCAAATACATTCTACAATGCAAATTAAAACAAACGAAAGTCAAACACAGTCAAACAAAGTTATTTGACTCAAATGAAAGTCAAATACATTCTACAAAGCTAATTGAATCAAATGAAAGTCAAACACATTCAAATAAAGCTAATTGAATCAAATGAAAGTCAAATACGTTCTACAAAGCTAATTGTATCAAATGAAAGTCAAACGCAATGAAATAAAGCTATTTGAGTCAAATGAAAGTCAAACACATTCAAACAAAGTTGTTTAAATTAAATGAAAGTGAAATGTATTCTACAAAGCTAATTGAATCAAATGAAAGTTAAACGCATTCAAACAAAGCTATTTGAATCAAATGAGAGTCAAATACATTACAAGCTAATTGAATCAAATGAAAGTCAAACACATCCAAACAAAGCTAATTGAATCAAATGAAAGTCAAATACGTTCAACAAAGCTAATTGAATCAAATGAAGTCAAACACATTCAAACAAAGCTAATTGAATCAAATGAAAGTCAAGCACATTCAAACAAAGCTATTTAATCGAATGAAAGTCAATTACATTCTACAAAGCTAATTGAATCAAATGAAAGTCAAACACATTCAAACAAATCTTTTGAATCAAATAAGAGTCAAATACATTAAAACAAAGCTAATTAAATCAAATAAAAGTCTAATACATTCTACAAAGCTAATTGAATTAAATTAAAGTCAAACACATTCAAACAAAGCTAATAGAATCAAATGAAAGTCAAACACATTCAAACAAAGCTATTTGAATCAAATGAAAGTCAAATACATTCTACAAAGCTAATAGAATCAAATGAAATTCAAACACATTCAAACAAAGCTATTTGAATCAAATGACAGTCAAATACATTCTACAAAGGTAATAGAATCAATCGAAAGTTAAACGCATTCAAACAAAGCTAATTGAATCAAATGAAAGTCAAATACATTCAACAAAGCTAATTGAATCAAATGAAAGTCAAACACATTCAAACAAAGCTAATTGAATCAAATGAAAGTCAAATACGTTCAACAAAGCTAATTGAATCAAATGAAAGTCAAACACATTCAACAAAGCTAATTGAATCAAATGAAAGTCAAGCACATTCAAACAAAGCTATTTTAATCGAATGAAAGTCAATTACATTCTACAAAGCTAATTGATACAAATGAAAGTCAAACACATTCAAACAAAGCTATTTGAATCAAATGAAAGTCAAACACATTCAAACAAAGCTATTTGAATCAAATGAAAGTTAAACGCATTCAAACAAAGCTTTTTGAATCAAATGAGAGTCAAATAATTCTACAAAGCTAATTGAATCAAATGAAAGTCAAACTCATTCAAAAAAGCTATTTGAATCAAATGAAAGTCAAATACATTCTACAAAGCTAATTGAATCAAATGAAAGTCAAACACATTGAAACAAAGCTAATTGAATCAAATGAAAGTCAAACATTCAAACAAAGCTATTTTAATTAAATGAATGTCAAATACATTCTACAAAGCTAATTGAATCAAATGAAAGTCAAACATATTCAAACAAAGCTATTTGAAGAAAATGAAAGTCAAATACATTCTACAAAGCAAATTGAATCAAATGAAAGTCAAACACATTCAAACAAAGTTATTTGATTCAAATGAAAGTCAAAGAATGAATTGAAAGTCAAACACATTCAAACAAAGCTAATTAAATAAAAAAAAATCAAATACATTCTACAAAGCTAATTGAATCATAAAAGTCAAACACATTCAAACAAAGCTAATTCAATGAAATGGAAATCAAATACATTCTACAAAGCTAATTGAATTAAATTAAAGTCAAACACATTCAAAACAAGCTAATTGAATTTAACGAAGTCAAACACATTCAAACAATGCTTTCGAATCAAGTGAAAGTCAAATACATTCTACAAAGCTAATTAAAACAAATGAAAGTCAAACACATTCAAATAAAGCTATTGAATCAAATGAAAGTCAAATACATTCTACAAAGCTAATTGAATCAAATGAAAGTCAAACACATTCAAACAAAGCTATTTGAATCAAATGAAAGTCAAATACATTCTACAAAGCTAATTGAATCAAATGAAAGTCAAACACATTCAAATAAAGCTATTTGAATCAAATGAAAGTCAAATACATTCTACAAAGCTAATTGAATCAAATGAAAGTCAAACACATTCAAACAAAGCTATTTGAATCAAATAAGAGTCAAATAAATTCAAACAAACCTAATTAAATCAAATAAAAGTAAAATACATTCTACAAAGCTAATTGCATCAAATGAAAGTCAAACACATTCAAACAAAGCTTAAATCAAATGAAAGTCAAACACATTCAAAAAAAGCTTTTTAATTTAAATGAAAGTCAAACACATTCAAAAAAGCTATATAAATCAAATGAAAGTGAAATGCATTCTACAAAGCAAATTGAATTAAATGAAATTCAAACTTATTCAAACAAAGCTATTTGAATCAAATGACAGTCAAATACATTCTACAAAGCTAATAGAATCAATTGAAAGTCAAACACATTCAAACAAAGCTATTTGAATCAAATGAAGTCAAAGCTAATTGAATCAATGAAAGTCAAACACATTCAAACAAAGCTAATTGAATCAAATGAAAGTCAAACACATTCAAACAAAGCTAATTGAATCAAATGAAAGTCAAATACGTTCAACAAAGCTAGTTGAATCAAATGAAAGTCAAACACATTAAATAAAGCTGTTTGAAGAAAATGAAAGTAAATACATTCTACAATGCAAATTGAAACAAACGAAAGTCAAACACAGTCAAACAAAGTTATTTGACTCAAATGAAAGTCAAACACATTCAAACAAAGCTATTTAAATCAAATGACAATTCAAACAAAGCTATTTGACTCAAATGAGAGTCAAATACATTAAAACAAAGCTAATTAAATCAAATAAAAGTCTAATACATTCTACAAAGCTAATTGAATTAATTAAAGTCAAACACATTCAAACAAAGCTAATAGAATCAAATGAAAGTCAAACACATTGAAACAAAGATTTCGAATCAAATGAAAGTCAAATACATTCTATAAAGCTAATTGAATCAAATGAAATTCAAACACATTCAAAAAAGCTATTTGAATCAAATGACAGTCAAATACATTACAAAACTAATAGAATCAATTGAAAGTTAAACGCATTCAAACAAAGCTAATTGAATAAAATGAAAGTCAAATACGTTCAACAAAGCTAATTAAATCAAATGAAAGTCAAACACATTCAAACAAGCTAAAATCAAATGAAAGTCAAATACGTTCAACAAAGCTAATTGAATCAAATGAAAGTCAAACACATTCAAAAAAGCTAATTGAATCAAATGAAAGTTAAGCACATTCAAACAAAGCTATTTTAATCAATGAAAGTCATTTACATTCTACAAAGCTAATTGATACAAATGAAAGTCAATCACATTCAAACAAAGCTATTGAATCAAATGAAAGTCAAACACATTCAAACAAAGCTATTTAATCAAATGAAAGTTAAATTCAAACAAAGCTTTTGAATCAAATGAAGTTAAATACATTCTACAAAGCTAATTGAATCAAATAAAAGTCAAACTCATTCAAACAAAGCTATTTGAATCAAATGAAAGTCAAATACATTCTACAAAGCTAATTGAATCAAATGAAAGTCAAACACATTCAAACAAAGCTAATTGAATCAAATGAAAGTCAAACACATTTAAACAAAGCTATTTTAATTAAATGAATGTCAAATACATTCTACAAAGCTAATTGAAACAAATGAAAGTCAAACACATTCAAACAAAGCTATTTGAAGAAAATGAAAGTCAAATACATTCTACAAAGCAAATTGAATCAAATGAAAGTCAAACACAGTCAAACAAAGTTATTTGATTCAAATGAAAGTCAAATACATTCTACAAGCTAATTGAATGAAATGAAAGTCAAACACATTCAAACAAAGCTAATTAAATAAAAAAAAAATCAAATACATTCTACAAAGCTAATTGAATCATATAAAATTCAAACACATTCAAACAAAGCTAATTCAATGAAATGGAAGTCAAATACATTCTACAAAGCTAATTGAATTAAATTAAAGTCAAACACATTCAAACAAGCTAATTGAATTTAATGAAAGTCAAACACATTCAAACAAAATCAAACAAAGCTAAGAAAGTCAAGGAATCAAATGAAAGTCAAATACATTCTACAAAGCTAATTGAATCAAATGAAAGTCAAACACATTCAAACAAAGCTAATTGAATCAAATGAAAGTCAAAGCTATTTTAATTAAATGAATGTCAAATACATTCTACAAAGCTAATTGAATCAAATGAAAGTCAAACACATTCAACAAAGCTAATTGAATCAAATGAAAGTCAAGCACATTCAAACAAAGCTATTTTAATCGAATGAAAGTCAATTACATTCTACAAAGCTAATTAAATCAAATGAAAGTCAAACACATTCAAACAAAGCTATTTGAATCAAATGAAAGTCAAACATATTCAAACAAATCTACTTGAATCAAAAGAGTCAAATACATTAAAACAAAGCTAATTAAATCAAATAAAAGTCTAATACATTCTACAAAGCTAATTGAATTAAATTAAAGTCAAACACATTCAACAAAGCTAATAGAATCAAATGAAAGTCAAACACATTCAAACAAAGCTATTTGAATCAAATGAAAGTCAAATACATTCTACAAAGCTAATTGAATCAAATGAAATTCAAACACATTCAAACAAAGCTATTTGAATCAAATGACAGTCAAATACATTCTACAAAGCTAATAGAATCAATTGAAAGTTAAACGCTTTCAAACAAAGCTAATTGTAATCAAATGAAAGTCAAATACATTCAACAAAGCTAATTGAATCAAATGAAAGTCAAACACATTCAAACAAAGCTAATTGAATCAAATGAAAGTCAAATACGTTCAACAAAGCTAATTGAATCAAATGAAAGTCAAACACATTTAAACAAAGCTAATTGAATTAAATGAAAGTCAAGCACATTCAAACAAAGCTATTTTAATCGAATGAAAGTCAATTACATTCTATAAAGCTAATTGATACAAATGAAAGTCAAACACATTCAAACAAAGCTATTTGAATCAAATGAAAGTCAAACACATTCAAACAAAGCTATTTGAATCAAATGAAAGTTAAACGCATTCAAACAAAGCTTTTTGAATCAAATGAGAGTCAAATACATTCTACAAAGCTAATTGAATCAAATGAAAGTCAAACTCATTCAAACAAAGCTATTTGAATCAAATGAAAGTCAAATACATTCTACAAAGCTAATTGAATCAAATGAAAGTCAAACACATTCAAACAAAGCTAATTGAATCAAATGAAAGTCAAACACATTCAAACAAAGCTATTTTAATTAAATGAATGTCAAATACATTCTACAAAGCTAATTGAATCAAATGAAAGTCAAACACATTCAAACAAAGCTATTTGAAGAAAATGAAAGTCAAATACATTCTACAAAGCAAATTGAATCAAATGAAAGTCAAACACATCAAACAAAGTTATTTGATTCAAATGAAAGTCAAATACATTCTACACAGCTAATTGAATGAATTGAAAGTCAAACACATTCAAACAAAGCTAATTAAATAAAAAAAAATCAAATACATTCTACAAAGCTAATTGAATCATATAAAAGTCAAACACATTCAAACAAAGCTAATTAAATGAAATGTCAAATACATTCTACAAAGCTAATTGAATTAAATTAAAGTCAAACACATTCAAAACAAGCTAATTAAATTTAACGAAAGTCAAACACATTCAAACAATGCTTTCGAATCAAGTGAAAGTCAAATACATTCTACAAAGCTAATTAAAACAAATGAAAGTCAAACACATTCAAATAAAGCTATTTGAATCAAATGAAAGTCAAATACATTCTACAAAGCTAATTGAATCAAATGAAAGTCAACATTCAAACAAAGCTATTTGAATCAAATGAAAGTTAAATACATTCTACAAAGCTAATTGAATCAAATGAAAGTCAAACACATTCAAATAAAGCTATTTGAATCAAATGAAAGTCAAATACATTCTACAAAGCTAATTGAATCAAAGAAGTCAAACACATTCAAACAAAAGCTATTTGAATCAAATGAGAGTCAAATAAATTCAAACAAACCTAATTAAAAAAATAAAAGTAAAATACATTCTACAAAGCTAATTGATCAAATGAAAGTCAAACACATTCAAACAAAGCCTTTTAAATCAAATGAAAGTCAAACACATTCAAAAAAAGCTTTTTAATTTAAATGAAAGTCAAACACATTCAAACAAAGCTATATAAATCAAATGAAAGTGAAATGCATTCTACAAAGCAAATTGAATTAAATGAAATTCAAACTCATTCAAACAAAGCTATTTGAATCAAATGACAGTCAAATACATTCTACAAAGCTAATAGAATCAATTGAAAGTCAAAACATTCAAAAAAAGCTATTTGAATCAAATGAAAGTCAAATACATTCTACAAAGCTAATTGAATCAAATGAAAGTCAAACACATTCAAACAAAGCTAATTGAATCAAATGAAAGTCAAACACATTCAAACAAGCTAAATTAAATGAATGTCAAATACATTCTACAAAGCTAATTGAATCAAATGAAAGTCAAACACATTCAAACAAAGCTGTTTGAAGAAAATGAAAGTAAAATACATTCTACAATGCAAATTGAAACAAACGAAAGTCAAACACAGTCAAACAAAGTTATTTGACTCAAATAAAGTCAAACACATTCAAACAAAGCTATTTAATCAAATGAAAGTCAAACAGATTCAAACAAAGCTATTTGAATCAAATGAGAGTCAAATACATTAAAACAAAGCTAATTAAATCAAATAAAAGTCTAATACATTCTACAAAGCTAATTGAATTAAATTAAAGTCAAACACATTCAAACAAAGCTAATAGAATCAAATGAAAGTCAAACACATTCAAACAAAGATTTCGAATAAAATGAAAGTCAAATACATTCTATAAAGCTAATTGAATCAAATGAAATTCAAACACATTCAAACAAAGCTATTTGAATCAAATGACAGTCAAATACATTCTACAAAGCTAATAGAATCAATTGAAAGTTAAACGCATTCAAACAAAGCTAATTGAATCAAATGAAAGTCAAATACGTTCAACAAAGCTAATTGAATCAAATGAAAGTCAAACACATTCAAACAAAGCTAATTGAATCAAATGAAAGTTAAATACTTCAACAAAGCTAATTGAATCAAATGAAAGTCAAACACATTCAAACAAAGCTAATTGAATCAAATGAAAGTCAAGCACATTCAACAAAGCTATTTAATCGAATGAAAGTCAATTACATTCTACAAAGCTAATTGAATCAAATGAAAGTCAAACACATTCAAACAAAGCTATTTGAATCAAATGAAAGTCAAACACATTCAAACAAAGCTAGTTGAATCAAATGAAAGTTAATTCAAACAAAGCTATTTGAATCAAATGAGAGTCAAATACATTCTACAAAGCTAATTGAATCAAATGAAAGTCAAACATTCAAACAAAGCTATTTGAATCAAATGAAAGTCAAACACATTCAAACAAAGCTAATTGAATCAAATGAAAGTCAAACACATTCAAACAAAGCTATTTTAATTAAATGAATGTCAAATACATTCTACAAAGCTAATTGAATCAAATGAAAGTCAATCACATTCAAACAAAGCTATTTGAAGAAAATGAAAGTCAAATACATTCTACAAAGCAAATTGAATCAAATGAAAGTCAAACACAGTCAAACAAAGTTATTTGATTCAAATGAAAGTCAAATACATTGTACAAGCTAATTGAATGAAATGAAAGTCAAACACATTCAAACAAAGCTAATTAAATCAAATAAAAGTCAAATACATTCTACAAAGCTAATTGAATCATATAAAAGTCAAAACATTCAAACAAAGCTAATTCAATCAAATGGAAGTCAAATACATTCTACAAAGCTAATGGAATTGAATTAAAGTCAAACACATTCAAAATAAGCTAATTGAATTTAACGAAAGTCAAACACATTCAAACAATGCTTTCGAATCAAGTGAAAGTCAAATACATTCTACAAAGCTAATTGAAACAAATGAAGTCAAACACATTCAAACAAAGCTATTTGAATCAAATGAAAGTCAAATACATTCTACAAGCTAATTGAATCAAATGAAAGTCAAACACATCAAACAAAGCTAATTGAATCAAATGAAAGTCAAATACATTCTACAAAGCTAATGGAATTAAATTAAAGTCAAACACATTCAAAATAAGCTAATTGAATTTAACGAAAGTCAAACACATTCAAACAATGCTTTCGAATCAAGTGAAAGTCAAATACATTCTACAAAGCTAATTGAAACAAATGAAAGTCAAACACATTCAAACAAAGCTATTTGAATCAAATGAAAGTCAAATACATTCTACTAAGCTAATTGAATCAAATGAAAGTCAAACACAGTCAAACAAAGCTCAAATGAAAGTCAAACGCAATCAAAAAGCTATTTGAGTCAAATGAAAGTCAAACACATTCAAACAAAGTTGTTTAAATTAAATGAAAGTGAAATGTATTCTACAAAGCTAATTGAATCAAATGAAAGTTAAACGCATTTAAACAAAGCTATTTGGGAGAGTCAAATACATTCTACAAAGCTAATTGAATCAAATGAAAGTCAAACACATTCAAACAAAGCTATTTGAATCAAATGAAAGTCAAATACATTCTACAAAGCTAATTGAATCAAATGAAAGTCAAAGCTAAATCAAATGAAAGTCAAATACATTCTACAAAGCTAATTGAATCAAATGAAAGTCAAACACATTCAAACAAAGCTATTTGAATCAAAGGAGAGCCAAATAAATTCAAACAAACCTAATTAAATCAAATAAAAGTAAAATACATTCTACAAAGCTAATTGCATCAAATGAAAGTCAAACACATTCAAACAAAGCCTTTTAAATCAAATGAAAGTCAAACACATTCAAAAAAGCTTTTTAATTTAAATGAAAGTCAAACACATTCAAAACAAAGCTATATAAATCAAATGAAAGTGAAATGCATTCTACAAAGCAAATTGAATTAAATGAAATTCAAACTCATTCAAACAAAGCTATTTGAATCAAATGACAGTCAAATACATTCTACAAAGCTAATAGAATCAATTGAAAGTCAAACACATTCAAACAAAGCTATTTGAATCAAATGAAAGTCAAATACATTCTACAAAGCTAATTGAATCAAATGAAAGTCAAACACATTCAAACAAAGCTAATTGAATCAAATGAAAGTCAAACACATTCAAACAAAGCTATTTTAATTAAATGAATGTCAAATACATTCTACAAAGCTAATTGAATCAAATGAAAGTCAAACACATTCAAACAAAGCTGTTTGAAGAAAATGAAAGTAAAATACATTCTACAATGCAAATTGAAACAAACGAAAGTCAAACACAGTCAAACAAAGTTATTTGAATCAAATGAAAGTCAAATACATTCTACAAAGCTAATTGAATCAAAAAAGTCAAACACATTCAAAAAAGCTATTGAATCAAATCAAATACGTTCTACTAAGCTAATTGTATCAAATGAAAGTCAAATGCAATCAAATAAAGCTATTGAGTTAAATGAAAGTCAAACACATTCAAACAAAGTTGTTTAAATTAAATGAAAGTGAAATGTATTCTACAAAGCTAATTGAATCAAATGAAAGTTAAACACATTCAAACAAAGCTATTTGAATCAAATGAAGTCAAATACAATCTAAAAGCTATTGAATCAAATGAAAGTCAAATACATTCAAACAAAGCTAATTGAATCAAACAAACATTCAAACAAAGCTAATTGAATCAAATGAAAGTCAAGCACATTCAAACAAAGCTATTTAATCGAATGATTGTCAATTACATTCTACAAAGCTAATTGAATCAAATGAAAGTCAAACACATTCAAACAAAGCTATTTGAATCAAATGAAAGTCAAACAGATTCAAACAAAGCTATTTGAATCAAATGAAAGTCAAATACATTAAAACAAAGCTTATTAAATCAAATAAATACATTCTAAAAGCTAATTGAATCAAATGAAAGTCAAACTCATTCAAATAAAGCTATTTCAATCAAATGAAAGTCAAATACATTCTACAAAGCTAATTGAATCAAATGAAAGTCAAACACATTCAAACAAAGCTATTTGAATCAAATGAGAGTCAAATACTTTCAAACAAAGCTAATTAAATAAAATAAAAGTAAAATACATTCTACAAAGCTAATTGAATCAAATGAAAGTCAAACACATTCAAACAAAGTCTTTTAAATCAAATGAAAGTCAAACACATTCAAAAAAGCTTTTTAAATTAAATGAAAGTCAAACACATTCAAACAAAGCTATATAAATCAAATGAAAGTGAAATGCATTCTACAAAGCAAATTGAATTAAATGAAATTCAAACACATTCAAACAAAGCTATTTGAATCAAATGAAGTAAAATACATTCTACAAAGCTAATTGAATCAAATGAAAGTCAAACATTCAAACAAAGCTATTGAAGAAAAATGAAAGTCAAATACATTCTACAATGCAAATTAAACAACGAAAGTCAAACACAGTCAAACAAAGTTATTTGACTCAAATGAAAGTCAAATACATTCTACAAAGCTAATTGAATCAAATGAAAGTCAAACACATTCAAATAAAGCTAATTGAATAAATGAAAGTCAAATACGTTCTACAAAGCTAATTGTATCAAATGAAAGTCAAACGCAATGAAATAAAGCTATTTGAGTCAAAAGAAAGTCAAACACATTCAAACAATGTTGTTTAAATTAAATGAAAGTGAAATGTATTCTACAAAGCTAATTGAATCAAATGAAAAGTTAAACGCATTCAAACAAATCTATTTGAATCAAATGAGAGTCAAATACATCTACCAAGCTAATTGAATCAAATGAAAGTCAAACACATCCAAACAAAGCTAATTGAATCAAATGAAAGTCAAATACGTTCAACAAAGCTAATTGAATCAAATGAAAGTCAAACACATTCAAACAAAGCTAATTGAATCAAATGAAAGTCAAGCACATTCAAACAAAGCTATTTTAATCGAATGAAAGTCAATTACATTCTACAAAGCTTTGAATCAAATGAAAGTCAAACACATTCAAACAAAGCTATTTGAATCAAATGAAAGTCAAACATATTCAAACAAATCTATTTGAATCAAATAAGAGTCAAATACATTAAAAGCTAATTAAATCAAATAAAAGTCTAATACATTCTACAAAGCTAATTGAATTAAATTAAAGTCAAACACATTCAAACAAAGCTAGAAAGTTAAACGCATTCAAACAAAGCTAATTGAATAAAATGAAAGTCAAATACGTTCAACAAAGCTAATTGAATCAAATGAAAGTCAAACACATTCAACAAAGCCAAAAAGTCAAACAACAAAGAATTGAATCAAATGAAAGTCAAATTCAAACAAAGCTATTGAATCAAATGAAAGTCAAATACATTCAACAAAGCTAATTGAATCAAATGAAAGTCAAACACATTCAAACAAAGCTAATTGAATCAAATGAAAGTCAAGCACATTCAAACAAGCTATTTGAATGAAAGTCATTCTACAAAGCTACAAATGAAAGTCAAACACATTCAAAAAGCTAATTGAATCAAATGAAAGTCAAACATTCAAACAAAGTCTCAAACACATTCAATAAAAGCTAAATTAAATGAAAGTCAAACACATTCAAAAAAGCTAATAAATCAAATGAAAGTGAAATGCATTCTACAAAGCAAATTGAATTAAATGAAATTCAAACACATTCAAACAAAGCTATTTGAATCAAATGACAGTAAAATACATTCTACAAAGCTAATTGAATCAAATGAAGTCAAACACATTCAAACAAAGCTATTTGAAGAAATGAAAGTCAAATACATTCTACAATGCAATTAAAACAAACGAAAGTCAATCAAATTATTTGACTCAAATGAAAGTCAAATACATTCTACAAAGCTAATTGAATCAAATGAAAGTCAAACACATTCAAATAAAGCTAATTGAATCAAATGAAAGTCAAATACATTCTACAAAGCTAATTGTATCAAATGAAAGTCAAACGCAATGAAATAAAGCTATTTGAGTCAAATGAAAGTCAAACACATTCAAACAAATTTAAATTAAATGAAAGTGAAATGTATTCTACAAAGCTAATTGAATCAAATGAAGTGCATTCAAACAAAGCTATTTGATCAAATGAGAGTCAAATACAATCTACCAAGCTAATTGAATCAAATGAAAGTCAAACACATCAAAACAAAGCTAATTGAATCAAATGAAAGTCAAATACATTCAACAAAGCTAATTGAATCAAATGAAAGTCAAACACATTCAAACAAAGCTAATTGAATCAAATGAAAGTCAAGCACATTCAAACAAAGCTATTTTAAATCGAATGAAAGTCAATTACATTCTACAAAGCTAATTGAATCAAATGAAAGTCAAACACATTCAAACAAAGCTATTTGAATCAAATGAAAGTCAAACATATTCAAACAAATCTATTTGAATCAAATAAGAGTCAAATACATTAAAACAAAGCTAATTAAATCAAATAAAAGTCTAATACATTCTACAAAGCTAATTGAATTAAATTAAAGTCAAACACATTCAAAAAAGCTAATAGAATCAAATGAAAGTCAAACACATTCAAACAAAGCTATTTGAATCAAATGAAAGTCAAATACATTCTATAAAGCTAATTGAATCAAATGAAATTCAAACACATTCAAAAAGCTATTTGAAATCAAATGACAGTCAAATACATTCTACAAAGCTAATAGAATCAATTGAAAGTTAAACGCATTCAAGCAAAGCTAATTGAATCAAATGAAAGTCAAATACATTCAACAAAGCTAATTGAATCAAATGAAAGTCAAACACATTCAAACAAAGCTAATTGAATCAAATGAAAGTCAAATACTTCAACAAAGCTAATTGAATCAAATGAAAGTCAAACACATTCAAACAAAGCTAATTGAATCAAATGAAAGTCAAGCACATTCAAACAAAGCTATTTTAATAAATGAAAGTCAATTACATTCTACAAAGCTAATTGATACAAATGAAAGTCAAACACATTCAAACAAAGCTATTTGAATCAAATGAAAGTCAAACACATTCAAACAAAGCTATTTGAATCAAATGAAAGTCAAACATTAAAACAAGCTCATTCTAAAAGCTAATTGAATCAAATGAAAGTCAAACTCATTCAAATAAAGCTATTTCAATCAAATGAAAGTCAAATACATTCTACAAAGCTAATTGAATCAAATGAAAGTCAAACACATTCAAACAAAGCTATTTGAATCAAATGAGAGTCAAATACTTTCAAACAAAGCTATTTTAATTAAATGAATGTCAAATACATTCTACAAAGCTAATTGAATCAAATGAAAGTCAAACACATTCAAACAAAGCTATTTGAAGAAAATGAAGGTCAAATACATTCTACAAAGCAAATTGAATCAAATGAAAGTCAAACACAGTCAAACAAAGTTATTTGATTCAAATGAAGTCAAATACATTCTACACAGCTAATTGAAATTGAAAGTCAAACACATTCAAACAAAGCTAATTAAATAAAAAAAAAATCAAATACATTCTTAATTGAATCATATAAAAGTCAAACACATTCAAACAAAGCTAATTCAATGAAATGAAAGTCAAATACATTCTACAAAGCTAATTGAATTAAATTAAAGTCAAACACATTCAAACAAGCTAATTGAATTTAACGAAAGTCAAACACATTCAAACAATGCTTTCGAATCAAGTGAAAGTCAAATACATTCTAAAAGCTAATTAACAAATGAAAGTCAAACACATTCAAAAAAGCTATTTGAATCAAATGAAAGTCAAATACATTCTACAAAGCTAATTGAATCAAATGAAAGTCAAACACATTCAAACAAAGCTATTTGAATCAAATGAAAGTTAAATACATTCTACAAAGCTAATTGAATCAAATGAAAGTCAAACACATTCAAATAAAGCTATTTGAATCAAATGAAAGTCAAATACATTCTACAAAGCTAATTGAATCAAATGAAAGTCACATTCAAACAAAGCTATTTGAATCAAATGAGAGTCAAACAAACAAACCTAATTAAATCAAATAAAAGTAAAATACATTCTACAAAGCTAATTGCATCAAATGAAAGTCAAACACATTCAAACAAAGCCTTTTAAATCAAATGAAAGTCAAACACATTCAAAAAAAGCTTTTTAATTTAAATGAAAGTCAAACACATTCAAACAAAGCTATATAAATCAAATGAAAGTGAAATGCATTCTACAAAGCAAATTGAATTAAATGAAATTCAAACTCATTCAAACAAAGCTATTTGAATCAAATGACAGTCAAATACATTCTACAAAGCTAATAGAATCAATTGAAAGTCAAATTCAAACAAAGCTATTTGAATCAATGAAGTCAAATACATTCTACAAAGCTAATTGAATCAAAGAAAGTCAAACACATTCAACAAAGCTAATTGAATCAAATGAAAGTCAAACACATTCAAACAAAGCTATTTTAATTAAATGAATGTCAAATACATTCTACAAAGCTAATTGAATCAAATGAAAGTCAAACACATTCAAACTAAGCTGTTTGAAGAAAATGAAAGTAAAATACATTCTACAATGCAAATTGAAACAAAAAGTCAAACACAGTCAAACAAAGTTATTTGACTCAAATGAAAGTCAAACACATTCAAACAAAGCTATTTGAATCAAATGAAAGTCAAACAGATTCAAACAAAGCTATTTTACTCAAATGAGAGTCAAATACATTAAAACAAAGCTAATTAAATCAAATAAAAGTCTAATACATTCTACAAAGCTAATTGAATTAAATTAAAGTCAAACACATTCAAACAAAGCTAATAGAATCAAATGAAAGTCAAACACATTCAAACAAAGATTTCGAATCAAATGAAAGTCAAATACATTCTATAAAGCTAATTGAATCAAATGAAATTCAAACACATTCAAACAAAGCTATTTGAATCAAATGACAGTCAAATACATTCTACAAAGCTAATAGAATCAATTGAAAGTTAAACGCATTCAAACAAAGCTAATTGAATCAAATGAAAGTCAAATACGTTCAACAAAGCTAATTGAATCAAATGAAAGTCAAACACATTCAAACAAAGCTAATTGAATCAAATGAAAGTCAAATACGTTCAACAAAGCTAATTGAATCAAATGAAAGTCAAACACATTCAAATAAAGCTAATTGAATCAAATGAAAGTCAAGCACATTCAAACAAAGCTATTTTAATCGAATGAAAGTCAATTACATTCTACAAAGCTAATTGATATGAAAGTCAAACACATTCAAACAAAGCTATTTGAATCAATTGAAAGTCAAACACATTCAAACAAAGCTATTTGAATCAAATGAAAGTTAAACATTCAAACAAAGCTTTTTGAATCAAATGAGAGTCAAATACATTCTACAAAGCTAATTGAATCAAATGAAAGTCAAACTCATTCAAACAAAGCTATTTGAATCAAAAAGTCAAATACATTCTACAAAGCTAATTGAATGAAATGAAAGTCAAACACATTCAAACAAAGCTAATTGAATCAAATGAAAGTCAAAACATTCAAACAAAGCTATTTTAATTAAATGAATGTCAAATACATTCTACAAAGCTAATTGAATCAAATGAAAGTCAAACACATTCAAACAAAGCTATTTGAAGAAAATGAAAGTCAAATACATTCTACAAAGCAAATTGAATCAAATGAAAGTCAAACACATCAAACAAAGTTATTTGATTCAAATGAAAGTCAAATACATTCTACACAGCTAATTGAATGAATTGAAAGTTAAACACATTCAAACAAAGCTAATTAAATAAAAAAAATCAAATACATTCTACAAAGCTAATTGAATCATATAAAAGTCAAACACATTCAAACAAAGCTAATTCAATGAAATGAAAGTCAAATACATTCTACAAAGCTAATTGAATTAAATTAAAGTCAAACACATTCAAAACAAGCTAATTGAATTTAACGAAAGTCAAACACATTCAAACAAATCAAGTGAAAGTCATTCTACAAAGCTAATTAAAACAAATGAAAGTCAAACACATTCAAAAGCTATTTGAATCAAATGAAAGTCAAATACATTCTACAAAGCTATTGAATCAAATGAAAGTCAAACACATTCAAACAAAGCTATTTGAATCAAATGAAAGTTACATTCTACAAAGCTAATTGAATCAAATGAAAGTCAAACACATTCAAATAAAGCTATTTGAATCAAATGAAAGTCAAATACATTCTACAAAGCTAATTGAATCAAATGAAAGTCAAACACATTCAAACAAAGCTATTTGAATCAAATGAGAGTCAAATAAATTCAAACAAACCTAATTAAATCAAATAAAAGTAAAATACATTCTACAAAGCTAATTGCATCAAATGAAAGTCAAACACATTCAAACAAAGCCTTTTAAATCAAATGAAAGTCAAACACATTCAAAAAAAGCTTTTAATTTAAATGAAAGTCAAACATTCAAACAAAGCTATATAAATCAAATGAAAGTGAAATGCATTCTACAAAGCAAATTGAATTAAATGAAATTCAAACTCATTCAAACAAAGCTATTTGAATCAAATGACAGTCAAATACATTCTACAAAGCTAATAGAATCAATTGAAAGTCAAACACATTCAAACAAAGCTATTTGAATCAAATGAAAGTCAAATACATTCTACAAAGCTAATTGAATCAAATGAAAGTCAAACACATTCAAACAAAGCTAATTGAATCAAATGAAAGTCAAACACATTCAAACAAAGCTATTTTAATTAAATGAATGTCAAATACATTCTACAAAGCTAATTGAATCAAATGAAAGTCAAACACATTCAAACAAAGCTGTTTGAAGAAATGAAAGTAAATACATTCTACAATGCAAATTGAAACAAACGAAAGTCAAACACAGTCAAACAAAGTTATTTGACTCAAATGAAAATCAAACACATTCAAACAAAGCTATTTGAATCAAATGAAAGTCAAACAGATTCAAACAAAGCTATTTGAATCAAATGAGAGTCAAACATTAAAACAAAGCTAATTAAATCAAATAAAAGTCTAATACATCTACAAAGCTAATTGAATTAAATTAAAGTCAAACACATTCAAACAAAGCTAATAGAATCAAATGAAAGTCAAACACATTCAAACAAAGATTTCGAATCAAATGAAAGTCAAATACATTCTATAAAGCTAATTGAATCAAATGAAATTCAAACACATTCAAACAAAGCTATTTGAATCAAATGACAGTCAAATACATTCTACAAAGCTAATAGAATCAATTGAAAGTTAAACGCATTCAAACAAAGCTAATTGAATAAAATGAAAGTCAAATACGTTCAACAAAGCTAATTGAATCAAATGAAAGTCAAACACATTCAAACAAAGCTAATTGAATCAAATGAAAGTCAAATACATTCAACAAAGCTAATTGAATCAAATGAAAGTCAACACATTCAAACAAAGCTATTGAATCAAATGAAAGTCAAGCACATTCAAACAAAGCTATTTAATCAATGAAAGTCAATTACATTCTACAAAGCTAATTGAATCAAATGAAAGTCAAAACACATTCAAACAAAGCTAATTGAATCAAATGAAAGTCAAACACATTCAAACAAAGTCTTTTAAATCAAATGAAAGTCAAACACATTCAAAAAAACTTTTTAAATTAAATGAAAGTCAAACACATTCAAACAAAGCTATATAAAAAAATGAAAGTGAAATGCATTCTACAAAGCAATTGAATTAAATGAAATTCAAACACATTCAAACAAAGCTATTTGAATCAAATGACAGTAAAAATACATTCTACAAAGCTAATTGAATCAAATGAAAGTCAAACACATTCAAACAAAGCTATTGAAGAAAATGAAAGTCAAAACATTCTACAATGCAAATTAAAACAAACGAAAGTCAAACACAGTCAAACAAAGTTATTTGACTCAAATGAAAGTCAAATACATTCTACAAAGCTAAATCAAATGAAAGTCAAACACATTCAAATAAAGCTAATTGAATCAAATGAAAGTCAAATACGTTCTACAAAGCTAATTGTAAAATGAAAGTCAAACGCAATGAAATAAAGCTATTTGAGTCAAATGAAAGTCAAACACATTCAAACAAAGTTGTTTAAATTAAATGAAAGTGAAATGTATTCTACAAAGCTAATTGAATCAAATGAAAGTTAAACGCATTCAATACATTCTACAAAGCTAATTTAATCAAATGAAAGTCAAACACATTCAAATAAAGCTAATTGAATCAAATGAAAGTCAAATACGTTCTACAAAGCTAATTGTATCAAATGAAAGTCAAACGCAATGAAATAAAGCTATTTGAGTCAAATGAAAGTCAAACACATTCAAAAAAGTTGTTTAAATAAATGAAAGTGAAATGTATTCTACAAAGCTAATTGAATCAAATGAAAGTTAAACGCATTCAAACAAAGCTATTT